>NW_006399829.1:7230485-7245750 GCF_000299155.1 Elephantulus edwardii | reverse complement strand
TTTTCAAAGAGAAGTGTGAGAAGAGGAGTGGGCAGGGATAAAAATTCAACAATGCATGAATTGAAATCCAAAGTCTCTCCATAAACATTCATTAAAATTCATAATAAAAAAAAATAGGAGAAAGAAAAAATTGAAATGGCTGTCAGGTGAGACTCTAAAGATTGCACTAGAGTATTCAGAAGCCAAATCTAAAGGAAAACAAGTTGAAGAGAAAAAGCTTACAGACAATTTCAAAGGGCAGCTTGGGAGGACAAAGCAAAGTGTTATAATGGAACAGAGAGCTGGAATTGGAGAGAAACAGGGAAGAACTTTCTCTGCATTTCTCAAGATGAAAAACCAAAACACAAATTTAAGCCTCATGGTGCAATATTAAAAGATGCTATGGACGATATATTGAATGACCCAGAAAGTATCAAAAGAAGATGGAGGGAACACACAGAGTGAACTGATTGACACTGAAAAATTTCAGGAAGTACCATATGAAAGCAGAATGGAAATGGAAGCAGAAGTGGAAGCTTCATTGACTGCATGGGCAAAAAAACAAGACTCCAGGAGTTTATGGGCTACCAATTGGCTTGTTTCAGATAACAGTTGTAACAGATACAGCATTGGATGCACTCACCAGTCTATGGCAGGAAATTTGGAGGATGGCTGTCTGGCCAACAGTTTGGAAGAGGTTCATATTTGTTCCCATTCTCAAGAAGCGTGATCCAACTGAATGTGGAAATTATAAAACAATAACATTGAAATAAAGGTAATAAATACAGTCGATTACTTTCTGGTGTGCTTTTGACTATGTAGTATTTATCTTTCCAACTCTGTTTGTACTTATCTTTCCAAATTGTCTCCAGTAGGATTATTTACACTACAGAAATTGAGGAGTGCTACAATTCTTATCATTTACTTCTGCACCGCTCCTCATGAGATCTCAATTTTAAACTCTTCATTTCTCCTACTCTTTTTTTAGTGCTCTATGAAGAGCTTTTTACTGTTTCTTATGTGACAGGGTCAAACAATATATCTCCCAGTATTTTTCTGAGTTAAAGCAATAATGGCAAAGGGAAAATAGAATAAGAGAGCTAGAGAGACAGAGAAATGTGTTACTCTGACGAAAGTACCCATTATTACCTGAATTTTTAAAAATACTCTCATTACTTGCTTCTTAACTCCAACTGTGTAGTTACTAAAATGGTGACATTCAGTCCAGACACCAAATAATCCCAAACTCTAAATTAATAGATTCTGTTAATGAAGATAAGAGAGAGACAACATGTTGTACTTTGTCTCACATACTTTAAGCATGTTGTTAGGAAAAACCAGTCCTTGGAAAAAGACGTCATGCTGAGAAAGGTAGAATGTCTGCAGAAGAGTGGATGACTTTCAAGGTGATGAATTGACCCTGTGCCTGTATCAATGGACTGCAGATACAGGTCATGAAGATGGCACAGGATAGAGTAAGGTTCCAATGAGTTGTCCGTAGGGTTGTTATGAGTCATACTCAGTGGCACCTGACAACATTAATGAAGATTTATTACAGCAACAAGAGCAAATACATGGTGTATATTGAATTCTGAATAATTCCCAACTTACAATGTAATTCTGTATTTCACCACCTTGTTATTATTATTTCTTCATAACTTTATTGTTTTTCATGATAATAAAATTTATTCATCTACATAGTCTTACACATGAGTGATTGTATTCCCTTGACATCTTTAACAAACAGAATCAACTTAATACAGCAATCTGGAGGCAGATTTTCTGTTTCTCTAATTCCACAAATAATACATAGGAGGTAGGTTATTGCTTCATTAGTCATGAATTATCATTTACAAAATTTGAGAAACTTCAAACTAAGGAGTGTTTCAGCTACTTCCAAATACTATTGGCCCTATTTCAATAAATGTTTAAAATATTTCTCTAGTTTTGTCCGCACTATTGATTACATTGGCACTTGTCAAATAAAATTTAAAAGAATAAGAATTTAGTGAAATACTTTTACTGCCAAAATTTCCTGATGCCCAATTGCCCAAGTTATGCAACATTTTCCAAGCAAAAGAAATTTAAACAACAATGTTTTGTTTATGAAAAAATGTTGAGATTTTATCCACTATTTACTATGGGAAGTAGAATTGCTATAATTCACAAAAGAAACCTAGTTATTACAGTGAGTACTCACCAATTGTATATCACCATGTCATACTGTGATGACTCACATGTCATTGTGATGCTGAAAGCTTTGCAACTAGTATTTCAAATATAAGCAAAGTCACCTACGGTTTACAGAACTCACTAGAGCTTTCATGCTAAGACAAACTAGCAAGAAGGATGTATCCATAAATACAAAAAAGAAATTGGCCACTGAAAATCTTATAGACAGTAAGATAATATTTTTTTTTGCATTTTTTTAATTAATTTTAATGGAAGTTTACAGAGACTTAGGATTTCCAGTCATTCATTGTTGCACTTTTCTCCCTGACCATGCCCTCCCCTCCAATTCACTCTTCTCCTTGAAAAGTAAAAGAAAAATTCTTTCATTGTTATATAATCCCTCCCCCTAAGTCCATTCCACTGTGCAGCCTTTATTCTGGACTCCTGTCATGACAATAATACCTAATCATATATCCCTTTTAAACAGTTCTCTCCCTCATCTGTTTCATTGCAGTATACATCATTCCTCCCCTCCTTCTCTGTCTTCCCTCAACCCTGATGTCAGCCTGATTTTACAACAGTGGCCCTATGCAACATTTGTGTCCTTTTGTGACTGAGATATTTCACTCAGTATAATGTCCTTCAGGGTCATCCATTTTGTATATAATATTTCATGGATTCCCTGTTTTTCAAAACTGCATATAACAGAGATACTCTACCCATTTGTCTGTTGATAGTCACTTGGGTTGTTTCCAGCTCTTTGCTATTGCAAACAAAGCCAGTAGGACTAAAACCAAGGACTAAAAACTTCATTAAAGAAAAGCTTGGAAGAACTCTAGAAGTCCTAATCCACAACATAAACAGTCTTACAAGCATCCTGGAAAATCTCCAACCAGGAGAGGATAAAAGAGATGAATGGGGCCTTCTAAGAATCAAATCCCTATATCAAAAAACTTCTCCAGTAGGGTAAAAAGGGAAGCCACAGACTAGGGAAAAAATATTTGGTAATGATATGTCAGACAAGGGACTTATATATAGAATTTACAAAATACTCGAGCACCATAACAAGATACAGGTAAAGAACCCAATTGAAAAATGGGCACAGGATATGAACAGACACTTCACCAAAGAAGGTGTTCAGATGGCAAACACATACAGAAATGTTCAAAATTCCTAGCTCTAAGAGAGATGCAAGTCAAAAGAACTATGAGATATCATCTCACCCCAGTAAGAATAGCAAAATTTAACAGAACAACAAACATCAAATGCTGGTGAGGTTGCAGAGAAACCAAAACCCTTATTCACTGTTCGTGGGGGTGTAAAATAGTGCAACCGTTATTAAAGGCTGTATGGCACTTTCTCAAAAAGTTGCAAATAGAAATACCATTTGACCCAGCAATTCCACTATTAGGAATTTACCCTAAAGAAACTATAACTGCCACCCAACCAGATATATGCACACCTATGTTTATTGAGAATATTTTTTTTATGTAATGAAAGAATAAGAGCCCTTAATACAGGAATTCCTAGTAAATCTGGAGAAAAGCTGCTCTTCAAAGTATAGTTAACTTTAAAGATGCATCAGAAGTATAGCATTTGTAACCTTTATTTATTCATGTGGCATAACTCAAAATGAGCATCAATTAATAAATTAGAATGTGGAATGTATGAAGTATGAATCTAGGGAAATGGGGAGTTAATGTGATCAATTCTGGAGCATGTATCATGTGCACATGAAAGGAAAGTGAATTGAGTTTTAGTTCGGTGCAGTGTTCAGAATACATCTACAATGTTAAGGTGACTGACTGTCGTTTAGGTCTTCTGCATCTTTATTAAGTTTCTTTTGAGTTGGCATATCCTTTGGCAAGTGTTGTGAGTTAAAGTCTCCTACCACTATTGTGGTGCTGTCTCTTTCTTTAACTCTGTGTTGTTGTTGTTGTTTGGTGCTGTCAAGTTGTATACGACTCATAGCGACCCTATGAACAAAAGGCCTGAGCATTGTTCATAGGGTTTCCAGAGGCAAGCCATTTCGGAAGTGGATGCCACTCCTGCTTCCAGGTTTGTTTTAGTCGGGAAGTTCCAGGAAACACTGTCCACCATAGGTGACCATTGCCATCTTTGGCACATCAGTGTCGCAGTGGTCAGCATCATAGCAACCACGAGTTACCTCTGTACCGACGAGTGCTATTCCACCTAGAAGAATGTTTGACAGGAAAACAATTTGAACCTGGCCTCAGGGCCGCAGATTAAAATCACCCACCTTCAGTTTGGGAGCATAACTTTCTGTCCACTAGGCCAACGTAGCTCGCTCTCTGTCATCGTTGTTATTGTTGTTTGGTGCCGTCGAGTTGTGGACAACTCATAGCAACCCTATGAACGAATGGCCTGAGCATTGTTCCTATGGTTTCCGGAGGCAAGCCATTTCGGAAGTGGATGCCGCTCCTGCTTCCAGGCTTGTTTTAGCTGGGTAGCTCCAGCAAACACTGTAATTCTGTAAACAGTTGTTTTACTTATATAGCAGGTCTATCATTTTGTGCATAGATGTTGACCAATGTTATGTCTTCTTGATCTACTGTGCCTTTAATCATTATATAGTTCTCTTTCTTATCTTTTGTGGTAATTTTCATTTTGAAGTCTATTTTATCAGAGATTAATGCTGTCATGTCTGTTTTTTTGCAGATACCATTTGCTGGGTATATTCCTGCCCTGCCCCCTCCAGTCTTTCATATTGAGTCTATCTTTCTATTCCTTTATTAAATGTGGATTTTGTAGACAATATATTGATGGGCTTTGCGTTTTTTAATCCATTCTGCTACTCTTTCTCTTTTGATTGGTGCGTTTAGTCCATTCACATTAAGTGTGATTATTGACGGGCTAGGTTTGATTGTTGCCATTTTGCTGGGCTGCTTTTCTTTTTATTTTTTTACCTGATCCCTTTGCAATCATTTTATATATTTTTTTCTTTTGTTTCCTGTTACTATGTTCCATCAACTTTTCTTTGGTGTCTGTGTGTAAAGGATTTCCCTTAAAAGTTCTTGTAGATGTGATCTTATTTTCACAAATTCCTTAAATTCTTCCCCCAAAAATGTGATTTCTCCTTCATATTTGATTGAGAGCTTTGCTGGATACAATATCCTCATTTGGTAATTGTTTTCTTTCAGCTTCCTATATATGCCATCCCATTGTCTTCTAGCTTATATGGTTTCTGCTGAAAACTCAGAACTTACTCTGATTGCTGTTGCTTTGTAGGTGACTCTTTGTGTCTCTCATGCTGCTTTTCAATATTCTATCCTTATCTTTTGTTTTGGAGAATTTGATTATGATGTGTCTTGATGTTTTCCTTGTTGGGACTAGTCTATTTGGTATTCTCTGAGAACCTGAATGTGGATTTCCTCATTCTTCATAATACCAAAGTTTTCTTCTAGTATTTCTTCCACAATTTTCTCAGTGATTTCCCTATCCTATCATATTCTGGAATTCCAATCATACGTATATTATTCCTTTTGACGTCATCCCACACGACTTTAACGTTTTATTTATGTCTCATCTCTGATTTTTTTTTCCTAGTATGTTTCCCTTAGGGTTCTTGTCTTTGAGCTCATTGAATCTCTGCACTATTCTTCTGTTTTACTTTTTTGTCCTTCAAGCATGTTGGATACTTCTGCATTTCAGTCTTACTATTCTGGAGTGCATTTTCATACCTTTCTGTTTTTTGTAGTACTATGTTGGCAGTACTCTATCTTGTGATTGTTTTTTAAGTTCTTGTACCTCTTTATCTATAGTTTCAATCTTTTCTTTCATTTTTTTTATTTTCATACATATTTATGCATGTCCCTCCCTATCAATGTATTTCTTTTGGCTCCATGTCTCTGGACCATTTGCTTTCTTAGTGATTTCCATTGTTTCTTACATCAGTTGCACTTTCTTTTGTAGCTGTTCAAATAACTCTTATATATATATATATATCTGGTTCTCTACCTCTAGAGTATTCTCTTTATTTGTGGCTTCCATTGTTTCTCCCATCATTTGGATTTTCATTTGTAGCTGTTTGAATGTCTCATATCAACATATATCATCTGCCATCTTGACTCTGGGGTGTTCATGAGGTCTCTATATTCCCTGCTTTTTTTTGAAAAGGTTTAATTTGCTTTTTCACAGTGTTTGAATCTGCCTGCTGCTTTCTTGACATAATGTGAAGTTTTTCTTGCATAAGTGTTAGGTCGTTTCTGTTATGTCTGGGAAAGCTGTTGGTGATATTTGCCTTTATAATGTTACTAATTAATTGCCAAGTTAAAATATTCAGTCTAAGGAGTGAACTGCTCATTCTACTGTAAGTTCTTTCTGGGAAAATTTGCCTTTTCTAAAGTCTTTGAAGTCTGTTCTTTTCTGCACTGCAGTTCTATAGAACTCTTGCCTTGAAATAATCCCCTAGCACCAACTCTATACTCCTCCTTCATGTATGAAGTGACTGAGAAGTGTGAGACCAGGTGCTCTACTCTAGCAGTTTCTCAGACATCTTTTCTCCTGGAGCTTAATGTCTTTCCTTGTCTCTGGAGTGGCACAAAATTAGAGATAAGAGCTGCCAGTTCAAGCAGGTTGTGTGTAGGGTATCTCAATACAGCACGCTCTTCTCTCTCTCTCCCCCTCCCTCCCTTACTTCCTCCTCCCCTCTCTCTCTTTCTCTTTCAGAGAGCTACAAAAGTTCTTTCCTCTGATTGAAGTTCTGTATACTAAAGTCTCTTGTCCTATTTGACCCCCAGGATGGCCCTACAGCCATGGAGGCAAGAATCCACAAAGGGAGGAAACTGTAAGCCCAGGAACAGCTCTGCCCTGTCTCCCCACCAGCAATGGAAAGTGCTTGCTCTTGGCACTCACCACCTCTCACCTTTTTTCCTGCAGCTTAGTGTCTTCCTTTGACCCTAGTGTGATGAGAGATCAGCACTGCCAGCTCAGGCAGTTTGTATACAGAGGTTCTCAGGTCAGTCCTCTTTTGCAGAGAGCTAAGAAAATTCTTTCCTCTGCTTGAAGTTCTACATATATACCAAAGTCTCTTATCTTGTTAGACCCCTGGAATGGCCCTGCCAAGACAATATTCTTGATATCTTTCCACAGCTAATCTGGTCTTCATCCATTAGTTTTAAAGGCCTCAAACCTGTTCCTGAGTTGGTTTTTAAATTCAGGGGGGATAGACTTTAGATCATATATTGATTCCTGTGGATGTAATTTAGCCTTTTTTGGCTTTATTTTGAACTTAGGACTGAGTAGCTGATGGTCTGTTCCACAATCAACACTTGGCCTAGTTTTCACTTTTGATATTGAACTTCTCAATGAATCCTTCCACAGATGTAATTGATCTAATTCTTGTGCATACCATCAGGTGAATTCCATGTGTATAGCCTGCATTTATATTTCTTCTTATGTTGTGGTTGTCATGTGCCATCAAGTCACTTGCGACTCATAGGGACAAGCAGATTTGTCCAGGAGAGGATAAAATCAGATTGTTCCTTGGAGGTGAGGATTTTGAAACTCTTTCTCACATACTTTGGGTATGTTGTCAGGAGGGATCAGTCCTTAGGAGAGGACATCATGCTTGGAAGGGCAGAAAAACAGCACAAGAGTAGAAGACCTGGGATGAGATGGATTGACACAATGACTATGGCATTGGATTGTGATGTGTCACAGATGGTGAGGTTGGCCCAAGATAGGGCAAGGTTCAGAGTGGTTCATAGGGTCGCTAAGAGTTGTAGCAGATTCAATGATAACAACTACAACTACAAAATAATAAATGTTTATAGCTTGGTAATTCTGAGAAGTGACCTTCACAGATTATTTCAGTTTGTTCCTTTAATATTCTTCTCCTCTTTGGTCATATTTGTGTTAGTACGTACAAGGAAGATTGAGACTGCTGTCTTACATATCCTGATCTTAATGTGATTGTTAAGTGTCCAAGCATTTGACAGAGATATTTTCCCTTCTTGAAAAAAAAATATTTTTGCATAATTCAAATATAAAAAAGAGGATGTGTCTATTCCTCTCGGCCTTACTTCTTAGGTTATTGTTTAATCTTGAAGTGCTTACAAGCCTCAGAATAGCAATCCATTTGCCTTGCAACCACAAACTTGGCAAAGACCCTGATTATCTCTAGCCTACACTTGTTTCTTCTTTCATTCCACACCTCAGAAATTTGTCAATGCCCAGAGGACCATATTGCCACTTTCTTGAGCCTTTTCAGTAGTTTTCCACAGCATCAGAATTCAGAATAAGATTTTACCTCAAAGTGCATTATCAGAGCTATTTTAAGGATCTCTTATTCTTCTTCATTGCTTTAATCGTTCCACTTACTAGGTATTCACAACACAGACGATAAATAATCACAAATACAGTCTGCCAAAGCATTCCAAACAGCCAAACTTGAACTTGGGATGGTCTTTCTTTCTCAGTCTCCTCCCTTATGTACTACACACTGATCATGGATGTCTTTATAGTATGCATCTTTCAGTTTCTTTAACTTTGGTGGCTTGTGTTTTATAATGATTCCACAAATTGTGCTACCAGAATTTCAAGTATTAACAGGGTCACTTATCATGGACAAGTGTCAGCAGAGTTTCCACATTAAGATAGACTAGAAAGAAAGGTCTGGTGATCTACTTACAAGATTGTTGTTGTTGTTAAGTGCCATTGAGTCACAGGTGACTCATATCGACCCTATGAAGGAGAGTCCTCGACGCTTGGGTGCCTTTCATCCTCTCTCCAGGTTCATTGGGTTTCTGGAGGCAAGCTATTATGGAAGTGGATGCCACTCCTCCTTCCAAGCTTGTTTTAATCGGGGAGCTCCACCCCACTCTCTGTCCACACTGGATAACCAGTCATTAACGCATTTGACACACATCAGTGTCACAGTGTTCAGCCTCACAGCAACCACAACTTACTGCTGTACAACTTACTGCTGTACAACTTGTACACCAAGGCCATACGACCTAGAGGAATGTCTGAACAAACACAATGAAAGACAGGCCCGAGGGCCACGGATTAAAAGTCACCCACCTTCAGCTTAGTAGCATCACCTTCAGTCCACTGGGCCAGCTGATATCTTTCTTTATGTTGATGTTATTGTTGTTAAGTGCCATCAAGTTGCAGGCGACTCATGGTGACCCTATGAAGGAGGGTCCTCAATGCTGCGTGTCTCTCATCCTCTCTCCAGGTCAATGAAAATCTTATCTATAATAATAGTCTTATATAATGACAGAAAATGGTACAGGATTCGACAATAATGCATTCTATCATACTTCAGATTTCCGTGAATCAACCTAACTTGATGGTGACTAACAAAAGAGAGGTCATTAACCCAAAGAAGCTTGTCTTAACCAGGTTACATCATTTCTATTGCCCCCTCATTTCACACCACCCTAGAAAGTGGAATAAGATACTTTTTGTAAATATGTAACTAACTTATTGATTATAGACATTTGAGGGTTGTATGAATAATGACCATGGCCTGTATCAGGCGCACCTTAGTCTCCAGAGAGACACCGTTGCTCTTGAGTACTTTAGAGAGGTCATTAACAGCAGACTTTCCCATCGCAATACATTTTTTTATTTCCTGACTGATGCTGCCAAGAATGTTGACCGTAGAGCCGAGCAATCTAAAGCTGTGAACAATCTTAATCTCTTCGCCATCCATCCTGATGCTACCAATTGGTCCAGTGGTGAGAATCTTTGTCTTCTTGACATTGAGCCTCAGTCCACACTGAAGGCTGCAGTCCTTGACACTCTGCAGCAAGTGCATGAGGTCCTCCTCGGTTTCAGCAAGCAGGGTTGTGTCATCTGCACAACACAGATTGTTAATAGATCTTCCACCAATCCTGATGCCACAATTCTCCTCATAGAGCACAGCCTCCCGGATAATCTGCTCTGCATACAGGTTGAAAAGGTATGGAGACAGGACACATCCCTGGCGTACATCCTTCCCAATTTTGAACCATGCAGTGTTACCCTGCTCTGTTCTGACGACGGCCTCCTGGTCCAAGTATAGGTTTTGCATTAGCACAATTAAATGTTCTGGGATTCCCATTCTTCTCAGAGTCAGCCACAGTTTGTTACGATCCACACAGTCAAATGCCTTTGCATAATCAATGAAACACAGATAGACATTCTTCTGGTATTCTCTGCTTTCAGCTAAAATCCATCTAACATCAGCAACAATATCCCTAGTACCACGACCCCTTCTAAACCCAGCCTGGACTTCTGGCAGTTCTCTGCTGACGTACTGTTCCAGTCGTTTTTGGATAATCTTCAGTAGAATCTTGCTTGCTTGTGAAATCAATGATATTGTTCTGTAGTTTCCACACTCTGTTGTATCATCCTTCTTTGGAATGGGAACAAATATAGATCTCTTTCAGTCAGTTGGCCAAGTGGTTGTTCTCCAGATTTCTTGGCATCACTTGGTGAGCACATCCAGGGAAGCATCTGTTAGCTGAAATACGTCAATTGGTATTCCATCTATTCCTGGGGCCTTATTTTTTGCTATTTCCTTCAAAGCAGCTTGAACTTCTTCCTTCATCACCATAGGCTCTTGCTCATATGTTATTTCATTAAATTCTTCTGTGTCTGCCAATTCCTTTTGATATAATGACTCAGTATATTCCTTCCATCTTCTTTTAATACTTCCTGGATCATTTAATATTCTGCCAAAAGCACCCTTTATTATAGCAACTCAAGGTTTGAATTTGTTCTTCAGTTCCTTGAGCTTAAGAAATGCTGAATGAGTTCGGCCCTTTTGATTTTCTGACTCCAGGTCCTCGCACATTTCATTGTAATATGGATAGGAAGACTCAATATCATGAAAATACCATACCTACCAAAAGCAATCTACATGTTCAATGCAATCCCAATAGAGATACCAAATTGATTTTCAAGGAGATAAATAAATTGTCAAATTTATTTGGAGAGAAAAGAGACCCAAATAAGCAAAACACTTCTGAGAAACAAAAATGAGGTTGGAGGCATAGCACTCCCTGACATCAAAACCAACTACACAGCAGAGGTAACCAAAACAGCATGGTGCTGGTACAATGACAGAAACATAGACCAATGGAACAGAATTGAGAACTCAGAAATAGACTCAGCTATCGGTAGTCAACTGATATTTGACAAGAAAATCAAAGCTATCAGATGGGGAAATGATGACCTCTTCAACAAATGGTGTTGGCAAAACTGGACTTTCACCTACAGAAAGGAGAAACAGGATCCACATCTCACTCCATACACAGAAATCAACTCAAGGTGGATCAGAGACCTGGGAGTAAAGCCCAAAACCATAATGTTCATAAGAGACAAAGTGTGATCAAGCTTAGAAACCCTAGTTTATGGTATAAAGAGACTGCCAAATACAGCCAGAAATGCACGGCGTGGAGAGGATAAAATTGATGGATGGGACCTTCTAAAGATTAAATCCCTATGTGCATCAAAACTTTTCCCAACAGGGTGAATAGAAAACTTACAGACAGAAAACAAACATTTGGTAATACCATCTCAGACATGAATCTCATTACAAACGTTTACAGAATACTCCTAGGCTTCCACAAGAAAAACACTGATCACACAATTACAAACTGGGCAAAAGATATGGAAAGAATTTTCACAGAGGAAGATATTCAAATGCTCCAAACCACTGGTGAGAAGAGAGATACAAATCAAAACCACAATGAGATACCATCTCACTCCAATAGTAGTTGTTGTTTTATAGGACAGCAAGTTATAAATGTTGGAGACGATGTGGCCAAATAGGAACTCTTTTACATTGCTGGTGGGATTGTAAAATGGTACAACCATTCTGGAAGGCAGTTTGGTGCTTCCTCAAAAAGCTGAACACAGAGATTCCATATGACCCAGCTATTCCACTGATTGAAATATAGCCCGAGAAAATGAGAACTGAGACACAAATGAAGACTTGTGCACCAATGTTTGTAGCGGTACTATTCACCATTGCAAGAACATGGAAATAGCCCAGATGTCCTACCACAATCAAATGGATTGAGAAATTTTGATACATTCATACAATGCAATACTAAGCAGCATGCAGGAGCAAATTATTACCTAGCTTGGAAGGGAGTGGAGAGCATTATGCTGCATTAACTGACTCAGTCCCACAGGACAAATATTGTATAAAATCATTATTTTAGAACTAATATGAGGATCCAAGGGAGAGAAGTAGAAGCAGAGGAATGAGGATGAGTGGGGAGTGGGGCCTGAGGGAGTGGATTAATCATGAGGTTGTACAACTTGATGGAGGTGTGAAGGAAATTGGAAGAATACAGTCTGAAAAACAATGTATTCAAGTTTTGTAAACAAAAAAGGAAAAAAATCTATGTAATAAGCTTATTTTTACTGTTTTCTTTCTATTCTTTCTCCCTATTGGATTATAAATTATATGATGACAATTAAATACTTCTTTTTGTAACTAGTCTAGAGGTCATAGTACCTAGTACAATGATTTACATTAATACTTTCTCAGTAATTCTTTTCTAATTGAGGAAATAATATGTTTTGGATAATGTTAATTGCAGTAATTATAGTGACTTCAATCTAAAGACAAAAGACTAAGAGACTACTTGCACAGGGAGCTGGCAATTTTGGTGATGAATTTCTCATAACTATTAATATTTTGCACCTGTTTTTTTCTACTTGGCTCTCAATATCTTTGAACAAAATTTCTTGGAAGGACTTAGTCTTATTCCTCTTTTTATATTTAAGTTGAAGAATAATGCCTAAAGCATAATGAATCCTTGCTGAATATTCATTAATTGATTGGAATGGGTCATCAAGATATTTTTGCTCCAATGTCACTTGAAAAACACTTTATAAGCTTTAAATTGTTCCTCAAATAGCATAGTTTTTTCTTTTCATCATTGAGGAGCTTTAGGAATATTACGCTGTTAACAGTGTTTACGACTCAATTCATTGCTGTCCAGTCAGAACCAATTTACAGCTCACCATTCAGTAGTTTTTCTGAGACTGTAAGTTACCCAGAACGAGACCTTTCTCCTGTGGAGTCACTGATAGATGTGAACTAACGGAGAGGCATCTCCTATGGATTCGCACCACACCTCATTACAGATTAGGCCATCAGAATTTCCTGTAGCAGAACATAAAAATCTCAGGAACAACTGAAGATCGAGAAACAAATTAGGAAACTGACTGAAAACTCCAGAGATCACTTGACCTTAGTCAGGTTTTTAAAAATTGAATTTTCATAAATCTACAGTTAGAATCAGAGTCAGGTTTCTTAATAATTCCCATTGTTGTTCTTGTTGTCATCATTAAGTGCTATCAAATCGAGTGCGACTCATAGAGACCCTATGGACAAAAGATCTGAACACTGTTCCATCCTCACACTTCCTAACACACAAGAGCCCATTGCAGCTGCCTCCATGTCAATCCACCTGGTTGAGGGTCTTCCTTTCCTTCACTAACCTTTCCCTCTTCCCAGTATCATGTCCTTCAAGAAAGAGCCCCTTCTAGCAATATGCCCAAAGTATGTGAGACAAAGTCTCATCATTCTTGCCACCCACTGCACCCTCTCAAGGTCATATTTGTTTCTTCTCTTGGCCGTTCATGGGATGTTCAGTGCTTTCCTCCTACACCACAACTCAAAGGCATCAGTTCTGTTCTGTCATCCTTATTCAATGTCCAGTTCTCAGAAGAATAGCAAGTGATTGGAAAGACATTGGCCTGAATCAGACACACCTTACTAATTGTTGTTGTTGTTACATGCCATCGAGTCACCTGTGACTCATAGCGACCCTGTATACAACTGCCCTAAACCCTGCTCTGTCCTGTGTCGGTCTCACTGTTTCTGACACACCTACCCCCATTATTCCAGTCACTGAATCAATCCACCTCATCGAGGGTCTTCCTCTCCTGCGCTGTCCCTCCACCCTCACAAGCATGATGTCCTTCTCCAAGGACTTGTCTCTCCTTGCAACACGTCAAAGTATGGCAGACGAAGCTTCAGAATCCTTGCCTCCAAGGAGCAGCCTGGTTTAACCCTCTCCAGGATAAACCTGTTCATTTTCTTAGCAGTCCATGGTATATTCAATACTCTTCACAAATGCCACAGTTCAAAGGCATCAATTCTCCTTCTCTCCTCATTAGTCATTGTCCAGCTCTCTGATGTATAGCAAGTGATTGCAAAGACCATGGCCTGTATCAGGTGCATCTTAGTTTCCAAAGTGACACTATTGCTCTTCAATACTCTGGAGAGGTCCCTAACAGCAGACTTTCCCATTGCAATATGTCTTTTAATTTCCTGGCTGCTGTTGCCAAGAATGTTAACTGTGGAGCCAGACAAACTAAAGCAGAATGATCTCAATCTTTTCACCATCCATCCTGAAGCTGTCAATTGGTCCAGTGGTGAGAATCTTTCTCTTCTTGATACTTACCCTCAATCCATATTGAAGGCTGTAGTCCTTGACCTTCTGCAACAAGCGCTTCAGGTTCTACTCAGTTTCAGCAAGCAGTTGTGTCATCTGCATAACGCAGATTGTTGATGAATCTTTCACCAATCCCAATGCCACACTTTTCCTCATAGAGCCCAGAGTCCCAGATAATCTGTTCTGCATATAAATTGAAAAGGTCTGGAGATAGGACACATCCCTGGCGTACACCCTTCCCAATTTTGAATCATGCAGTGTTTCCTTGGTCTGTTCTGAAAACTGCCTCCTGGTCTAAGTATAGACATACCTTAATAATTCCTGTTGTTGTTGTTGTAGTTGTTATGTACCGTCGAGTCGCTTTTTTTTTTTTTTTTAAATAATTCCTGTAGGGGAAAAGTTTTCAGGAAGAGTTTTAGCTTCCCATATGTCAAATCACATATCTATTTTCACCTAAATTAAACTAGTTTCTATTTAGGAAGCTAAATAGTTCATTTTGTTCTAAATATTGTTGTTGTTGTTGTTGTTATGTGTCGTCGAGTTGTTTGCGACTCATAGTGACCCTATGTACATCAGCCCTAAACCCTGCTCTATTCTGTGCCACTCGCACTGTTTCTGACACACCCATCCTGATTATCCCAGTCACTGAATCAATCCACCTCATAGAGGGCCTTCCTCTCCTG
>NW_006399829.1:7207537-7229263 GCF_000299155.1 Elephantulus edwardii | reverse complement strand
TGGTTGTTCTCCAGATTTCTTGGCACAACTTGGTGAGCACATCCAGGGCAGCATCTGTTAGCTGAAATACTTCAATTGGTATACCATCTATTCCTGAAAATTAATTTGCTATTTAAAATATTTTTGGGGAGCTCTCATAACCTAGTGGTAAGGAACTACACTGCAGATCTGAAGGCACAGGATTCAAATCTACCAGCCACTCCATGAGAGAAAGATGGACAATCTTATCCCATGTGCTTTAACTGCCTCTGAAAACCAGCTGGAGGGTCAGCTATGGGTTGGTTCTGACTTGATGCTAAACAACAACAAAGTATTTTTATAGAAACTCATTAAACAAAAGTAGTTCTTAGAGCACTTAATTGCAAGAAAGACTTCATGCCAAATGAGTGAAGCCTACCTATTAGGCTTTAGATAAGGATACATATGTATATATTTGTAATTATGTATAATATATACATTATTTTAAATAAGATTTAGATTGTTAACAATTTCAGCTTGCTCAGTTCCCCAATTAACACTCTTCGCACCAGCTGTCTTGAAATCAAAAGATTAATTAAATTTAAAAAAAATGTCTGGGACCTCTCCAGAGTGCTACAGAGCATGGATGTCAGTCTAGAGACTAACATGGGCTTTATCTAGGCCATGGTTTTCCTAAGTACTTGCTGTAGATCAGAGTGCTTGATAATGATGAAGGATGGCAGGAAAAGGATAGATGCCTTTGAGTTGTGGTACTGGAGAAGAGTCTTGAACTAACAGGTCTAACCTGGAGAGAGTGAAATCAAGCTTCTCCCTGGAGACAAGGATTTTGAGGCTTAGTCTCACATACTTTGGACATGTAGCCAGAAGGGATCAGTCTTTGGAGAAAGATAGCATGCTTGGAAGGGCAGAGTGACAGTGCAGGAGAGGAAGACCTTGGGTGAGATGGATTGATTCAGTGACTGGTGCAATAAGGGTAGGTGTGTTAGAGACAATAACGTTAGCAAAAAACAGAGCAGGGTTCAGGGCTGTGGTACATAGGGTCACTATGAGTAGCAAGCGACTAGACGGCACATAACAACAGCAACTAATATATGTATATGTCATTGCTGTGTGCTGTGAAGTTGGAACTGTACCATAGCTGACCCTGTCGTGGGTTTTCAGAGGCAGTTAATTGCATGGGAAGAAATTGTGTTGTTATGTGCTATTCAGTTGCCCTTTGCTTTGGCTTCTCGATGCTCTAGTGCAATATTCAAATCTCTTCTTACATCCACCTTTATCTCTTCTTCCTCCTCTGTTTTTGTAATGAACTTTCACATTCCTTATGGATGATGTATTTTATATCCTCTCATAGCTCATCTGATTTTTGTCCATTAATCTTCAAGGCCTCAAATCTGTTCTTGAGACTGTTTATACATTCAGGTACAAAGGTAGAATGAACTCAAGATCAAATTTTGGTTCTTGCTAGTTTGCTTTAATTTTCTTTAGCTTCAGTTTGAATTTTTATATGAGTAGTTGATGGTCTTTTCCATCATCAGCATCTGGTCTAATTTTCTCAGCTGATACTGAACCTCTCTAATAAATCTTTCCACAGATGTGGTCAATCTGATTCTTATGCCAACTATTGGGTGAGGCCCATGTGTATCATTTCTGTTGTGCTTCTTATAAAAGGTATTTGCAATGAATAAATCTTAGATTGTACAGAATGCTATCATTTTATCTCCAGAGTTATTTCTGTCACCAAGTCCATGTTTTCCAACTACTAGTCCCTCTCCGTTGATTCTCAACTTCTGCATTCCAATCACTCATTATTATGATTGTTATCTTAGTTGTATGAAAAAGTTAGTAGAAATAATATATTTCCTCCCTCCTCTTTGGCTCTGGTTGTTGATTCATATATTTGAATGATAGTGGTATTAATAGGTTTTCTTTGTATGTGTATGGATATTATCTTGTTGTTGTTATATGCCATGGAGTCGCCTGTGCCTCATAGCGACCCTATGTACAACAGCCCTAAACCCTGCTCTGTCCTGCACCAATCTGACTGTCTCTGACACATCTACCCCCATTACCCCAGTCACTGAATGAATCTACATCATAGAGGGTCTTCTCCTGCACTGTCCCTCCACCCTCACAAGCATAACATCCTTCTCCAAGGACTGGTCCCTCCTTGCAACATGTCCCAAGTATGTCACATGAAGCTTCAGAATCCTTGCCTCCAAAAATCAGCCTAGTTTAACCCTCTCCAGGATGAACCTGTTCATTTTATTAGCAGTATATGGTATGTTAAATACTCTTCCCAAGCACCACAGCTTAAAGGCGTCAATTCTCCTTCTATCCTTCCTAATCATTGTCCAGCTCTCTGATGCATAGTGAGTATTTGCAAAGACCATGGCCTGTATCAGGCACATCTTAGTCTCCAGAGTGACACCATTGCTCTTCAGTCCTTTGGAGAGGTACCTAACAGCAGACTTTGCCATCGCAATATGTCTTTTAATTTCCTGGCTGCTGTTGCCAAGAGTGTTGACTGTGGAGCCAAACAAACTAAAGCTGTGAACAATTTCAATCTGTTCACCATCCATCCTGATGCTGCCAACTGGTCCAGTGTTTTCTTGATATTGAGCCTCAATCCATATTGAAGGCCATAGTCCTTGACCTTCTGCAGCAAGTGCTTCAGGTCCTAGTCAGTTTCAGCAAGCAGGGTTGTATCATCTGCATTTCAACATTGTATTTCAAAATGATTCTAGAAATGGTCTTTTTAACTATGAATATGTCCTGTTTTTTCTCACCTTTTCATCTCCAGTGTAGTATGTCATACATATGATTGTCTGATTCAAAATATCTCATGCCAATCCATCTCAGCTAACCAATGTCTAGTATGTCAATATTTATTATTTCTACTTCTTCCTTAACAATGTCCAATTTTCCTCCATTCTTACTTCTCCCGTTACACGTTCCAATCACTAGTGTGTGCTTACAATTTTTCCTCCTCCCTTGTGTTTCCATACTTGATGGTTCTACCTAGGTTGCCCTTTCTGTTAGTCTGTCCCAATATAAGACTTCAGCCTTTGGTGCTATATCTGCTAATCTAATCTAATTATGCTCTGTTCTATATAGGGTTTTTGATGGCTTATTATTTCCGAAGTGGATGGACAATCCTTCTTAGTATGTTTTAATTAGAATGCCCAGATTTAGAATAATGCCTGAAAGACAAGTATTTCACCCAAAAGAAAAGATTAAAGACCATTTTCGCATTACAAAAGAGATTCTCTGTTGATTCTCACCTGTCCCACTACACCAGCATCTGCCCACCTCTCAGCTGCCACCTCCCTCCTGTCTCCCCTCAGCTAATCCTTCATATGATACTTTGTACTCTGGCTCTTCTCTCTCATTGCTGCCAGTTTCTCATGCATTTAAAAGGCTCCAGGTCTGGATCCCAGTTACCAGCTTTAAGGAAGGTCTTCTTTCTGAGGTAGTCAGGGAGCTTATGCTCCTGGATTGTCTTTCCTGAGACTCTGTCTCTGCTCTTCCATTTGAGGCACATCGCTGTCACAGGAGGATAATTTTCCAAGTGAAGGTGATGTCTCCTCTACATCTGGTATGCTGGTGCTGTTTACTTGGCCAGGCCCAAAATGGAACTGAAAGTATTTTCCTGCATATAATCCCTGGGACTGTCAGCAAAGCCTGATGGAATTTGAGGGGCTGGGACTCTCACCTGAATTGAGATGGCAGGCACTGTGTTAATCGATCTCATTCAGGGTATTCCTTTCCTTTCTTGACCCTCCACCCTTCCAAGCATGATTCTCCAAGCACTGGTCCCTTCTGACAAAATGACCAAAGTACGTTGTTGTTGTTGTTACTGTTACATGCTGTTGAGCTATAGATGACTCATAATGACCCTATGAATGAAAGACCTAAACACTTGTATAACTTTCATCATTTCTCCAAGTTCATAGGGTTTCTAAAGGCAAGATATTTTGGAAGTAGATGGTACTCCTGCTTCCAAGTTTGTTTTAATCAGGGATCTCCACCAAACACTGTCCACCATGGGTAACCATTATCATATTTGACACATCAGTGTCTCAGTGTTTAGCATCATAGCAACCACAAGTTACCTCTGTTCAGCAAATGGACAGACCAGTGCTATGTCACTTAGAAGAATGTTTGACCAAAAACAGTTAAAATCAGGTCAGAGGACCGCAGATTAAAATCACCCACCTTTGGCTTGGTAAAATCATTTTCTGTTCACTAGGCTAACTGAGCTCTCTCTATGTTGTCGTTAAGTGTCATCAAGTCATGTACCAAATTTATGAGATGAAATTTCAAAATTCTTGCCTTCAAGGAGAGATCTGGTTTCACTCTCTCCAGAACCTATTTGTTTTCTTGGCAGCCCATGGTATGTTCAGTATTCTTCTCTAGCACCAAAACTCAAAAACATCAGTGTTATTTTTCTATCATCTTTATTTATTGTCTAGCTCTCAGATGCATAGCAAGTTATTGCAAAGATCATGGCCTGAATCAAGGACCCCTTAGTTTCTATACTGACATTGTTGCTATTCAACACTCTGGAGAGGTCCCTGAGGGGAGACTTTCCCAGCACAACTCACCTTTTGATTTCCTGAACTGCTGATGCCAAGAGTGTTGATTGTAGATCAATTAAGATGAAATTTTTTTTAAAAATTTTTCATTGTGATTTTAATGAAAGTGTACAGAAAAATTGGATTTCCATTCATTCATCGTTGCATTTTCCTTCCTTCCCTCCCCCCACAGTTTTGTTTTGTTTTTTTAAAAAATTTTATTAATTTTAATGAAAATTTACAGAGATTTTTGGATTTCCATTCATTCATTGTTGTACTTTTCTCCCTGTCCACCCCTCCCCCTCAGTTTGCTCTTCTCTTTGAAAAGTAAAAGAAAAATTCCTTCATTGGTATGCAATCCCCCTGTACTCCACCCCTCTGCCCCGGAGAGTACACTCCACTATGCAACCTTCATTCTGGACTCTTGTGATAACCATAATACCCTATTATATATCGCTTTTAAATTGTTCTCTCCCTCATCTGTTTCAATACAGTATACATAATTTATCCAGTTTTTCTCAGGCTTTTCCAGCCCTGATTTCAGTCCCATGCTACAACAGTGGCACTATGCAGTATTTGTCTTTTTGTGACTGAGATACTTCACTCAGCATAATGTCCTCCGGGGTCACCCATTTTGAATAATATTGCGTGAGTTCCTTGTTTTTCAATGCAGCATAGTATTCCATTGTGTGAATATATCACAGCTTCTCTATCCATTTGTTGATGAGCACTTGGGTTGTTTCCAACTCCTTGCTATTGTGAACAAAGCCACAATAAACATGGGTGTGCCTATATCTGCTTGGATGTCAGTTCTCTTTGGGGTATATTCCCAGTAGTGGAATTGCTGAGTCAAATGGATGGTATCTCTAGTTGCAACTTTTTGAGAAAGCGCCATACCGCCTTCCACAGTGGTTGCACCATTTCACACTCCCACCAACATTGAATAAGGGTTCCAGTTTCTCCACAACCTCGCCAGCATTTGTTGCTTGCTGTTCTGACAACCATAATCTCTTCTCCATCTATCATGATGCTACTAAGAGGCTATTCCTTGGAGAAGGACATCATGCTTGGGAAGGTAGAGGAACAGCTAAAGGAAGGAAGATCCTCAGCCATGTGGGTTGAGACAGTGCCTGCAGCAATGGCTTCAAACATGTCAGAGATTGTGAGGATGGCACAGGACAGGGAAGAGGAAAGATCTATTGTTCAAAGAGTCACTATGAGATGTACTTGACTCGATGACACCTAACAACAACAACAAGTGAACATTATCATACAGAAATGAGTAAACTAGAAAGTTATTAGCACAGAGGGTGCACATGAAATCTCCGATGAAGGAAAGAAGCTGAGGCTAGCATTAGAGTAGAATGGGAAGACATTAAGAGAGGGAGACAAGAGAGGAATTATCTGAGGGTTTAGAAGAGAAACTGAATTATCCCACGTCCCAGAAGCAAAAAGAGACAGAGAGGAGTGTTAAGTCTGGGCAAAGGACGCCAAAGAGAAGAATGAAGCATTCAGAACTCAAATGCTGACAGCCTTACCTGCTGCTGCTAAGAAGAGCAAAAGGGCTTGCCTGTGTGGCTGAGCTAGCAGGTAGATCGCAAATCAGAGTACAATGTCCCTCCCTAAAGACTCTGTTTATAAAAATCCTCCCCAATAAGTTCACAGTGTGACTTCCCATCCTGCATGTCCAGAATAAGGAGCTCGCCCAGGAGCTCTCCCCCTTACCTCTTTTAATAAAGCTGCATTAAGCTTTCTCTCTTTCTGATTTCTTCTTTAAGTCTGCTAATTTAACAAGGAAGTCATATAATTTGGCTGTTAGGAGTTTACAGGTCATTATTGAGAGAATAACTCTGTGTCCTGATTATATTTGCAAGCCAAAATACAAAGGGTGAATTTAATGAGATGTAGATGGTAAGAAAGCAAACAAAGCTAGTTGTATCTATCTCACTAATCATTATAATGAGAAGAAAAACAGAATCATTGCCCGAGGTTCAGGTAAATTTCTTTTCCTCCAGTATTTGGGGATTTTGACCTATGTTACTCTAAATAAAACAGTCCAATTTGGCTCTTCATTTACACTACTCACACTTTATCTCACAAAGTAAACTTTGAAAGGTTTGCAGAATAGATGAGGTCAGTAGTAGACTTGCTTTAATGTGAGAAATTGTATTATTTTTTGTTGAAAAATCATCTCCAGAATAGATTAGAGGCACTGAACACTAGTGTTTGAAGACCAGATAGATAAATTATAGGATGACATCAAGTATATCATCCATGACGTAAGCAAAAGATTGTTACAAGGACAGAAGCAGAGGAAAAGACCAAAATGGATGTCAGAAGAGACTCTGAAAATTGTACTAGAGTGTCAAGAAGTCAAACCAAAGGGGAGAAATGCCAAAGTAAAAGAGATGAATAGAAGATTTCAAAGGACAGCTCGAGAAAACAAAGCAAAGAATTATAACAGAATATGCAATGAGCTAGAATTGAGAATAAAAAAGGGAAGAATTCATGCAGTGTTTCTAAAGTTGAAAGGCTGAAAATCAAGCCTTGAGTTGTAATACTGAGTGATGCTATGAGTAAAATCTTAAATAGAAAAAGGTAGAAGGAATACACAGAGTCACTCTATCAAAAAGAATTGGTTGACACTGAAAACTTTCAGGAAGTACCTTTGAAAAAGAGCCAATGGTAATGAATGAAGTTCAATCTAGACTTGAAGGCACTGGCAAAAAATCAGGTCCTACAAATTGATGGGCTACAAATTGACATGTTTCAGCTAACAGATTTGGTGATAGTTTTTCCCTGAATTTTTGGCAGAATTTAGCTGTGAAATCATCTAGATCAGGACTTTTTTTGAGGAGTAATCTTTCTTATGACCTGCTCAATTTCATATTTTTAAAAAAAAATTTTATACTGGCTTATTTACAAAGTTTGAATACATTGTTTTTCACACCAGGTCTTTACCATTTCCTTTACCGTCCCCTCCAACAAGTTTCCAGAGTCATAATGTTTAGGAAGTAGATGCTTCCAAACATCAGATTGTATGACTATAATTAACTCCCGCCCATCCTCACCCTTCTGCGTCCACCCTCTTTCGCCTTGGATCCTCATACTCATTCTACATTAGTGGTTTTATACAGTATTTATGGGACTGAGTTCACTCAGCATAATGCTGTCCAGTCCCTCTCAAGTTAGACAGTAATGTACAAAATCATTGTTCCTGTGTGCTGCATAGTATTACATTGTGTGAATGTATTTCTTCTTCTTTGTTGGTTCTGTTCAAGTTTTATATCTGTCTGTGTCAACCAGGGTGGGGCTGAGTTTCAAGGAATTTGTCTATTTCCTCTAGGTTTTCACATTTATCAGAGTGTAGCTTTCCACAATATTCTGGTATTGTAGATTTTATTTCATCAGATTCTGTTGTTATGTCACCCTCTATAATTTCTTATTAGAGTTATTTGTGTCTTCTCTTTCTTTTCTTTTGTTAAGTGTGCCAATGGTTTGTCTAATTTATTGATATTTTCAAAGGGCCAGCTCCTGGTCTTGTTGATTTCAATTGTTTTTCTGTTTTCCAACTCATAAGGCCCCAGGAATAAATGGTATACCAACTGACATATTTCAGCTAACAGATCCTGTCCTGGATATGCTCACCACATTGTGCCAAGAAATTTGGAGAACAACCATTTGGCCAACTTACCGGAAGAGATCTTTATTTGTCCCCATTCCAAAGAAAGATGATTCAACAGAGTGTGAAAATTATCGAACAGTATCATTAATATCACGTACAAGCAAAATTCTGCTGAAGATTATCCAAAAATGACTGGAACAGCTCAGCAGAGAACTGTCTGAAGTGCAGGCTAGGTTTAGAAGGGGTCGTGGTACTAGGGATATTGCAGCTAATGTTAGATAGATCTTGGCTGAAAGCAGGGAATACTGAAGGAATGTCTATCTGTGTTTTGTTGAGTATACAAAGTCATTTGACTGTGTATATCATAACAAACTGGCTGACTCTGAGAAGAATAGGAACCCTAGAACATTTGATCATGCTAATGCAAAACCTATACTTAGACCAGGAGGCAGTCGTCAGAACAGAGCAAGGAAACACTGCATGTTTCAAAATCAGGAAGGGTGTATGTCAAGTATGTGTCTTGTCTCCCTACCTTTTCAATCTATAAGCCGAACAGATTATCCATGAGATTGGGCTCTATGAGGAGAAATGTGGCATCAGGATTAGATAAAGCTATGTGTCAGAGAGCTGGACAAGTGATTGCGAAGACCATGGCCTCTATTAGTACTATGAAGAGCTTGAGAAATGTTGAGTTTTTCTCTTTTTATTTTCCAATTCTAGGTCTCTGCATATTCCATTATAATAGTTTGCTTTGTCTTCTCTTCTGTTCAGCTCTTTTACTTCAGCACCAATTCCCTTTGTTTTGGCTTTTCAATACTCAGGTGTAATTTTCAAGGTCTCTTCTCATATCCATTTTGATTTTGTCTTCTTCTCTGTCTTTATAGTGACCTTTTGTTCTCTGCATGGATGATATTCTTGATATCATCCCACAATTCATCTGGTCTTGATCATTGGTGTTCAATGCTTTAAACTTATTTTTAAAATGATTTATAAATTCAGGTGGGATAGACTTAAGATCATGGTTTGGTTCTTATGGCTGGTTTTAATTGTGTCCAGCCTCAATTTGAACTTGCACATGAGTAAGTGATGTTCTCATCCACAGTCAGCACCTGTCCTGCTTTTCACTGGTGATACTGAGCTTCTCCAATGATCCTTTTCACAGATGTAGTCAGTCTGATTCCTATGCTGTCCATCTGGTGAGTTTCATGTGTAAAGTCATCGTTTGTGTTTCTTATAAAAGGTACTTGCAGCGAATAAATCATTGAACATACAAAATGTGGTCATTCAATTTCTGTCACCAAATCTGTACTTGCCAACTATCCTTCCTTCTTCATTTTTTGCAACCTTTGCATTCCAGGGTCCAATTGTCAATACATCTTGATTTTCTATTTGGTCAATTTCAGACTGCAGAAGTTGATGCAGATCTTTAATTTCTTCTTCTTGGCTTGAGCTGTTGGTGCAGGTATTTGAATAAGTTGTGTTAACATATCTTCCTTGTACATGTATGGATAATATCCTATTGCTCAGAACATTGTACTTCAGGACAGAATTAGGTTGTTTGTTTGTTTGTTTTATTATAAGAGCAACACCATTATTCCTCTGTTTTCCATTCCTGGAATAGTATATTATGTGATTGTATCATTCAAAGTAACAAAACCATTAATCTCATCTCACTAATGCCTAGAATGTTGATGTTTGTGCATTCCATTCTATTTTCATCACTTCTTGTTCTCCAACATTCATACTTTGTACATTCAATTAAAGGATGTTTGCAGTTATTTCTCCTAATTTTGATTGACTTTTAATCTTGGCTCTACCTCTAATACTATATCTGTGTTCCTCTATTGTTCATCAGGTTCTCAGAGGCCGGCTATTTCAGAAGTGGATAATTTCTTCTTCTTCCTATTTTGTCTTGATCTGGGACCTCTACTAAAACCTGCCCACCATGGGTAACCCCTCTGACATTTGAGACACTGGTGGCACAATCTTTAGCCTCACAGCTACCACAAGTTTCCTCTGTACAGAAAACTGACAGAAAAGTGCTATACATATGTGCTGTATGTATATTTACACATTCACAGACACATACACATTATATGCCTAGAAGTAATTACTGCAAATACTAATAGTGGTTTTCTCTGGTTATAGAATTTTTTCTTTTTAAAACTCATATGCTTATCTATTTTGTATTATTATGGAACTTAAATTTTATTTCATACTGTTCATGTTTTCTAGATATTCTTAATAAATATTCCATAATAAAGCTTCTGACCATGACTCATCATTTTGAATCCATAAACATTAATTGGGAGGATGCTGCCTGTCTGTCTCCCTCAGAGCTGCTGGGGGATCAGAATGATGTACCTTCCCTTTAGCAGCCTAACACTTAGCCAACAACTCCACCAGGACATCTTACTCAGAAGAAATCACAGACTATCAGAAGAACAAACAACTCTGCTTGGAAGAATGGACAACTAGAATGCTCCTTAGAAGCAAGAATGGTGTAACTTCTCACTTACTTGGGTTATATTTCACATGGAATCAATTCTTAGAGAAAGGCATAATGCTGAAAAGGAGAGGGTCAGCAAAAGAGACCCAACAAATTGGATTGACCTGGTGACTATCACAACATGCTTAAGCATGACAGAAACAACGAGAAAGGTGCAGGACAACGTTCAGACATATGATTCCTAGGATCTCTTTGCAACATAGCTGACTCAATGACATCTAACAACAACAACAATTCTTTAGCATTCTATCATAAAAAGTTTTGAAATGGGGTCAGATTTCATTTCTCTCCAGTAGCAGTGTCCCTTTGGGAAAATCATTGCAAATCCAGTACCTTATGTGATATCGCATAGTTAAGTTCCAGGGTTACTGAAGTGTAGTAATCATTTGTTTGTTTGTTTAATTTTTTTAAATTAATTTTAATGAAAGTTTACAGAGACTTTGGATTCCCATTCATTCATTGTTGCACTTTTCTCACTGCCCAAACTTCACCCCCTCCAGTTCTCTCTTCTCTTTGAAAAGTAAAAGAAAAATTCTTTCATTTTTATACAGTCCCTCCCCCCAAGTCCACTCCACTATGCAGCCTTCCTTTTGAAAACTAAAAGAAAAATTCTTTCATTGTTATACAATCCCTCCCCCCCACCCCAAGTCCATTCCACCATACAGCCTTCGTTCTGGACTCCTGTCATGACAATCTACAAAGTCCAAAGTCTCCACTGAATGTTTATTGCCCCACTCTAGGGAACTGTTTGGTCTCTGAGACATGAAAGCGTTACTTTGTGTTAGGTAGCAACGGAGAAGAAAGCCTGTTTGGTTTAAAGTGCAAACCTTTTTACTGTGGATTCTTATGGTTTCCCCAGCCGTTTGCAGCCTTACCTGTCTAGACACCATTAGCTTTGATTAAAGGTGAGTGATATAATGATTTTATTTTCATGCTTAATATTTCCACTTTTAGATCATGTTTCCAACAAATTTTCCTTTCATGCTGAAGTATTTAAGCTATAGCCCTGTCTCTTTCTTTCTGTTAAAAAGAAGAAATACTTTGTTTAATCTCAAAAGAGGCAACGATTCAAGTTTCTTAAGAAAATGTGCCCCTAAAGAATAAATTTGTCGATATCACATTTTCCTAGACGCTAAATGACAATTTAAACGTGGAGTAAACAAAGCTTTTAGCCACGTTGTCAGTCGAGCACCTAGGTGACTCCCTGGCCTACATCATCTCTTGAGCTTCTGGGGAACGCATACCAGACCAAAAATAAAAGAAGAAAGAAATCTGAGATTTGAAAAAAGAAGACAGAAAAGAAGTAAGCTCAAGTATCCACTGACCTGTATGACATTGTGCTAAACTCTCCTTTTGAAATATCATTCATATCTGTGTGAATATCTTTCACTGAAAGGTGACAGAGCAAAATAAGATGAACTTCACTTTCAATCAGAATTCTCTAAATGCTCACAAAGGCATTTTTTTAATTAAATTTTAATGAACATTTACAGAGATTTGGGGTCTTCATTCATTCATTGTTGCACACAAAGGCATTTTTAATGGTTCAATGAGATGACTTAAAGAGTTCAAGAAAGGGCACCAGTTATAAAAGAAAGGCAAGCTGTATGGGCAACAAAGAAGAAATATTTTCCTCCTTCTTATGCTTATAAGAAAATTGTATGATAGTAGATGAGATGCTTGTGTGTTATTTTATGTTCAAATATTTCAAGTATTTTCTAACAAATTATGTTCCTACAAATTAATTTAGGAGCCATATGATAATACTTCCTGGGCCCCAGTAAAATAAAGATGAGGTGGGGAAAGTGAGTCATTGTTGTTAGATGCCATTAAGTCGACTACAACACATAGCAGCGCTATGAACAAGAGTCCTGCACCACCTTCATGATCTTGCTCCGTATTTACAGTGACAATGTCAGGTCTCTCTTTTGTTGATCCTCTCACTTTCCCAGCATAATTCCACTTTCCAAGGATGACCAACACATTCTGAGAGGAAAAAAATGAGAATCATCTAATTAAATTAAAATAAAATAAAATGAAACAATCATTGCTCATCCCAATAAAAGGTTACCAAAGAAGACACTGCCAATCGGGTTTTTTATTTGATCTCATCAAATAAGAAATTTTGATATCACCAACTTAATTTATAAAATCTTCCGTATTTACTCCAGACAGTCATATCCAAAGAGGAAGTCATAATTTTTAACTAGTGGTTTGTTCTTGCATATTAAAATAATAAACGAGATAAGCGTACTTATTCTTTCCAAACTTTAAGGAGGATAGTGAGAGCAGGTTTCTACTAAGAGTTTAAAAAGAATAATTTTTTTATAGAGCAAATTTACATTCAAATTCTCCAAAATGTTTTAATTATTTACTTTCCGTATAATTGACAGAAATATTCTTGAGGGTTTAAGTATATTCTTACCTGAAAATCTAATATGCAAAAATCCAGCTTTGCTTGGGTTTCCTTACAGTCCAAGGTATCAGAATGCAAAACCATCTCTGTACAAGGAAATCCCTCCTAGGGAAGGTAAGTTCACATGTCCAGTGACTAACACAGATTCAGCACATTGTTTAGGAGACTCAGCTGCCAATGGTCCTGACTTCAGGGAAAATCCACTCGATATGAAGTGCTGGTGGTGCAGTTCCTCACTTGTTACACTGCTAACCAAAAGACTGCACATCTCGTGAAGTTCAGGTTTACCAGAAACTTCGTGTGCAGCCCAGGAAACCTGGTCATTTGGTTTTTGTTTGTTTGTTTTTCATGAGCAGTGCTTGGTTTATTGGTATATATTAAAAACAAACAAACAAAAAAAAACAAAAAGAAACCAAACAATAAAAACAGTCCCTACATACAAAATAGGTTGGGTTTTGTGCTGGAGTGTGAAAAGGACTCTTTAAAAAACTGTAATAAAATCTACAGCAGGGCCACACAGAGTTGTTTTTCCTGGAAGCACTTGAGTGACTGGGTATGTGATGGGGACACTAACAGGAGCCACAAAACCCAGCTGTGACTGAGCTCACGCTGCCTTTACCTGGACACAGGGCGGGTGCCTGCTGCAGCCCTGGAGAAGGGCACACAGCAAGGCCACTGTGGGCCAGGATGCCTCAAGCCCCCCAGGAAACGACAACTCTGGGCTGCAAGGCTCCAGCAGCTGGTGGACATTTCTGGGACCAGCCGAGGGCCAGTATTTGGTCATTTGTTTTTCATGAAACCAGGAAAACTGACGGTTTGGAATCAACTATGGGTTGGAAACAACTCCATGGCAATATGTTTATGTTTTGTGTCTACAATTTGCATCTGATGTTTATTGTTCATCATATTGGCAGACCACACTGAATAATGTCTATCTCGTCTGGTAGTTCTCTATGTACTGTTCTAGCTATTTTTAAATTATCTGCAGCATTATTATGGAAGGGTGGAAATGTGGAGTACAACACAAGAGAGAAAGACTCTGGATGAGATGGATTGATTCAGTGACTGAGATAATGAGGATAGGTATGTCAGAGACAATGAAATTAGTTCATGATAGAGCAGGTTTCAGAGCTGTTGTACTTGTCATGACTTGATGGCACATAACAACAACTGTATTTTGCTTGCTTGTGATATTCATGATATTGTTTGATAATTTTTCACATTCTGGTGGATCACCTTTCTTGGGGATGGGGACAAATATAAATTTCAACCGGTCAGTCAACCAGGCAACTCTCTTCCAAATTTCCCGACATAGATACGTGAACACATCCAGGGCTGCATCTGTATCATATCTATTCTTAGGGTCTTTATTTTTGCCAGTGCCTTCATTGCAGCTTGAACTTCCTTCATTACCTTCAGCTCTTGATCATATGGTAATTTCTGAAATGTTTCACTGTCAGTCAATTCTTTTTTGGTATAGTGATTCTGTGTATTTAACACACTGATTCAGGCCTTAGTCTTTTCAGTCATTTATTGTGTATCTGAGAGTTGGACTATGTCTAAAAATTATGGAAGAAGAATTAACACTTTTAAACTGTGGTGCTAGAGGAGTCCTTAATGGACTACCAAATAAAAAAAAAATTAAAAAATGTCATGGTGAAGCGAGGGCCCAGCCAGAGTGCTCCTTGGAGGCAAAGATGATAGTTCCATCTCATAAACTTTGGGCATGTTACTAAGAGAGACTATTCCTGGTATAGGGACATCATGCTTGGAAAAGTGGAGAGATAACAAAGGAGAAGACCCTCAAAACCACGTGGATTGACACAGTGACTGTAGCAAAGGGCTTGAGAGTGCCAGGGATGGTGAGGATGGCACAGGTTAGGACAGGGTTCAGATCTAAAATTTATAAGGTTGCTATGAGTCGTACTCAACTCAACAGCACCTAGCAACAACAATGGGTTTCTCTGACAACTTAGTGGTAAGGAGTTGAACTGCCAGCCCAAGGCACATGATTTGAATCTACCAACTGCTTCATGGGAGAAAGATGGATAGTCTTTTCCCATGCAATTTATTGCCTGGGAAAACCCTCTGGACGGCCAGCTATGAGTCAGTTCTAACTGAATAGCACATACCAGCAACAATAGGAGCTCTGGTGATGCAGTGTTTAAGCACATGGCTCCTAAGGAGAAAAGGTTGCAGTTGGAACCCACTACCATCTCTAGAGGAGAAAAATAGAAATGGAAGCCTGCTTTTGTAAGGCATTGAGAATCAAAACCCCACTACCATCAGGTCAATTCCAATGTGGTTATGTGCTGTCAAGTTGACTGTGACATAATGATCCTATGAACAATGGATCTGAACCTGGCCCTGACTTGTATCATACTCACCATGGCAGATATGTTCAAGCCCATTGTTAATGTTATTGTACCGACCCATCTTGTTAGAGATCTTCTCTCCACCTTCCCCAGCATGATGTCTTGTTCAAAGAACTGGCTCTTCCTAACAACATGTCCAAAGTATGTGAGAAGAACTTTCTTTAAAAACAAAACAAAACATTATTTCATTATTTTTGTGTGTGTACTGTCAAATCAGATCTGACTGGTACAGGAGGAAATTGTCCCTTCTTCTCCAGCAGAGCATCCGGTGGTGGATTTGAACCGCACATCTCTGGGATTGCAGTGCAGCTTCCTGACACTAGGCCACCAAAGCTCCCTTGTGAGAATAACTTTCATCATTTTTTGTTACTTTAAGGAACACCCTGCATGCTCTTTCTCCAAGACAGACTTGTTTGTTTTTTGGCAGTTTGTTCAATACTATTAAACACCACAACTCAAAGTAATTGATTCTTCGTAGATCATTTTTGTTTACTGTCCAACTTTCAGATGCCTAGGAAGCAATCAATTGAAAATGCCATTGTTTTGGCCAGGCATACCTTAGTCATTATACTGACAACCTTGGTGTTCAACAGTTTGGAGAGGTCCTTGACAACAGATATACCATTTGATTTGTTGACTGCTATTTTCACGGGTGCCCATATTAGATACAAGAAAAAGCTGAGTGTCACATCTTCCTGCTGCATGGCAACTGGTGGGCCCATAGCCTTATCTTTTGATTGGCAGCCAAATTCTAGGAGCTTTATGCCCTCAGGGCTCTTTTTCTGTAAAGATGACAGATATGGAAGCCCTCAAGGGCAGCTTTACTCAATGGTGTAGGCTCTCTGTGAATCACAATCAACTAACAATAATAAACATAGGTGTAAGGGTTTACTGTTGTTTGGGGTATGGGGGTTTTTTGGTGTGTTTGTGTTTTTATTATGTATTAAGTTGTATCTAGAGTCCCTAGATGGCTAATGAGCTTAGCTAATAACCTGAAGTTTGGAGTTTCAATTTATCCATAGACACTTTGGAAGAAATATTTGGTGATCTATTTCTGAAACAATTTGTTGTGGTGGATTGGTGCCTTTGAGTTGATTGTGACTCTTAGTGGTCCCGTGAACAATGAATCTGAACCTTGTCCTGCGCTTTGCCTTTCTCATCACCTCTGACATACTTGATATCATTGTAACAATCACTGTCTCAAATCTATCTCATTGAAAGTCTCCTTCTCTTTAGCTATGATGTCTTTACAAGCAAGATGTCTTTTCCAAGTACTTGCCCTTGCTAACAAGATGCCCAAAGTATATGGTATTAGGTTTTACTGTTCTTGCCTCTACTGAGCACTGTGCTTGCACTTTCTTTAAGATATACAGGCTTGCTTCTTTGGCAATCTATGAGATAGTCAGTACTCTTCTTTAACAGCATAACTCAAAATCATCAGTTCTTTTCAGTCATTTTTATTCTTTGTCCAACTTTCAGGAGCATAGCAAATAATTAAAAAGATCATGGCTTCAATCAGGTGCACCTTAGTCCTTTTTTTATGTTAAATCTGCTTATTTTAGTGTTGTTGTTGTTACGTGCCGTCAAGTCGCTTGCGACTCATAGCGACCCTATGTACAACAGCCCTAAACCCTGCTCTTTCCTGTGCGAATCGCACCGTCTCTGACACTCCCATCCCGATTATCCCAGTCACTGAATCAATCCACCTCATAGAGGACCTTCCTCTCCTGCGCTGTCCCTCCACCCTCCCAAGCATGATGTCCCTCTCCAAGGACCGGTTTCGCCTCACAACATGCCCAAAGTATGTTAGACGGAGCCTCAGAATCCTTGCCTCCAAGGAGCCACCTGGTTTAACCCCTTCCAGGACAAATCTGTTTGTTTTCCTAGCAGTCCATGGTATTCTCAATACTCTTCTCCAGCACCACAGCTCAAAGGCATCAATTCTCCTTCTATCCTCCTTGGTCATTGTCCAGCTCTCTGATGCATAACAAGTGATTGTGAAGGCCATGGCCTGTATCAGATGCACCTTAGTCTCTAGAGAGACACCATTGCTCTTCAGTACTTTGGAGAGGTCCCTAACAGCAGATTTTCCCCATGGCAATGCGCCTTTTAATTTCCTGGCTGCTGGTGCCAAGACTGTTGACTACAGAGCCAAGCAAACTAAAGCTGTGTACAATCTTAATCTCTTCACCATCCATCCTGATGCTGCCAATTGGTCCAGTGGTGACAATCTTTGTCTTCTTGACATTGAGCCTCAATCCGTATTGTAGGCTGCAGTCCTTGACACTCTGTAGCAGGCGCTTCAGGTCCTCTTCAGTTTCAGCAAGCAGGGTTGTGTCATCCGCATAATCAGGTTGTTGATAAATCATCCACCAATCTGGACCCCACATTTCTCCTCATAGAGCCCAGCCTCCCGAATAATCTGTTCTGCATATAGGTTGAAGAGGTATGGAGATAGGATGCATCCCTGGCGTACGCCCTTCCCAATTTTGAACCATGCAGTGTTCCCTTGCTCTGTTCTGACGACTGCCTCCTGGTCCAAGTATAAGTTTCGCATTAGAACGATCAAGTGTTCTGGGATTCCCATTCTTCTCAGAGTCAGCCATAGTTTGTTATGATCTACACAGTCAAATGTCTTTGCATAATCAATGAAACACAGATATACACTCTTCTGGTATTCCCTGCTTTCAGCTAAGATCTATCTAACATCAGCTACAATATCCCTAGTACCATGACCTCTTCTAAACCCAGCCTGGACTTCTGGCAGTTCTCTGTTGATGTGCTGTTCCAGTCGTTTTTGAATAATCTTCAGTAAAATCTTGCTTGCATGTGAAATCAGTGAGATTGTTCTGTAGTTTTCACATTCTGTTGGGTCACCTTTCTTTGGGATAGGAACAAATATCGATCTCTTCCAGTCAGTTGGCCAAGTGGTCGTTCTCCAGATTTCTTGGCACAACTTGGTGAGCACGTCCAGGACAGCATCTGTTAACTGAAATATGTCAATTGGTATATCATCTATTCCTGGAGCCCTGTTCTTTGCCATTTCCAAAAAACACAGATATGGAAAACATGAGTATTAAGGTAAGTTACACATTCATTTACTTAGAAGTTAATTTTGGAGAAAAGTACCCCAAACAAACTTAAAATAAATGAAAAATACTTCACCAGTTGCAGTAAGTCCACAGAAATACAACTGTTATGTAAGTGTATTCACACATTTTGATCAGGAATCACTTCCATGCCAAATGAAATTGAGAACAAAAAAAAATTCTTCTAATCACCCAATGAAATATTTTAAGAGGATTCCAAGTTGCAAACGTTTTTACAGGCAATTTGTCAAAAAATTACTTCATTACCTTACAATATTGGTGTTGTTCTTTTTTTAATTTTATTTAATTAATTTTCATGAACATTTACAGAGATTTTGAATTTCCATTCATTCATTGTTGCACTTTTCTCCCTGGCCCCACCCCCAGTTCGCTCTTCTCTTTGAAAAGTGAAAGAAAAATTCTTTCATCGTATACAATCCTCCCACAGACCCCCCCCCCACCTCCCACCGCCCCAAGTATTGCTTATTAGGACTTTGGGAGGTTCTTCACAGCACGTTTCCCCAGTGCAACACGTGTTCTGATTTCTTGAGTGTTGGGACTAAGGGTATTGATTGTGGATCTAAACAAGATTAAATCATTGAGAACTTCAATCTTTTCTCTATCATGATATTATCTATTGGTCCAGTAGTGAGGATTTTTGTTTAACTTGTTGTTGAGATATTATCTAAATTGAAGGCTGCGGTACTTATCTTCAGAAGCACATGTATCAAGTTCTCTTCACTTTTTGCAAACAAGTTTGTGTCCTCTGCATAATGCAGATTGTTGATGAGTCTTCATGTGATATGTTCTTGTTAAATGCCATTGAATCAAATATGATTCATAGCATCCTGTGAACAACCATTCTAAAATCTGCCCTATTCTGTACCATCCTCATTATCTCTGAATCCTTAGAGCCCATTGCTGAAGTCACAGTGTCAATCTATCTCACAGAGGGTCTTCTTCTTCTTTGCTGACCCTTCATTTTTCCAAGCATGATGTCCCTTTCCAAGGAGTAGCCTTGCCTAGCACCCTTTCCAGGACATGTGTGTTTGGGGTTTTTTTGGCAGTCCATGGACTGTACTCTTCTCTAGCAGCACAACTTAAAAGCATTAATTCTTCTTCTGTTTCCATTGTTCATTGTCTAGCTCACTGATGAATAGCAGGTGATTAAGAAGACCATGGCCTGAATCAGGCACACCTTAGTCATCAAACTTACATCATTGCTCTCAGTGTTTAGGAGAGATCCCTAACTGCAGAAGTGCTCACTGCAATACATCTCCTAATTTCCTGATGGCTGGTACCAAAGGTTTTTATTGTTGATCAAAGCAAAATTAAATTATTAGCAGCTTCAATATTTTCTCCATCTATCATAATACTAACAGTTGCACCTGTGGTAAGGATCTTTGCCTTCCTGATGTTGCAATGTAATCTAACCTGGAGGCTGTAGACCTAGAACTTCTCCAACAGGCATTTGATAACCTCCTACTTTCATTAAGCAAAATTGTGTCATTAGCTTACTGCAGATTGTTGATGGATCTTTCTCCAGTTCTGATATCACACTCATCTTCATAGAGTCTGACTTCACAAATGATTTGCTCAGCATACAGATTGAATGTTTGTTATTGTTATGTGCTGTCAAGTCACTTGTGATCCATAGGGACCTGATATACAACAGCTCTGAACCCTGCTCTATCCTGAGCCAATCTTATTGTCTCTGACACACCTACCCCCACTGCCCCAGTGACTGAATCAATCCATCTCATGGAGCATCTTCAATTCTTCTGCTGTCCCTCCACCCTCCCAAGCATGATGTCCCTCTCCATCATCAAGGAATGCGTCCTCTTACAACATGACCAAAGTATGTCAGATGGAGCTTCAGAATCTTAGCCTCAAAGAAGCAACCTGGTTTACCCTTCTCCAGAATCAACTTGTTTGTTCTCCTAGCAGTCCATGGTATGTTCAATCTCTTCTCCAGCACCAAAGCTCAAAGCCATCAACTCTCCTTCTATCATCCCTAATCATTGTCCAGCTCTCTGATGTATAGCAAATGATTGCAAAGACCATGGCCAGTATCAGGCACATCTTAGTCTCCAGACTGACATCATTGCTCTTCAGTACTCTGGAGAGGTCTTCGACAGCAGACTTTCCAAACACAATATGTCTTTTAATTTCCTGACTGTTGATGCCAAGAGTGTTGATCGTTAAGCCAAGCAAATTAAAGCTGTGTACAATCTCAGTCTCTTCTTCATCCATCATGATACTGCCAATAAGCTCAGTGATGAGAATCTTTGTTTTCTTAATATTTGACTTCAATCCATATTGAAGGCTGAAGTTCTTGACCTTCTGCAGCAAGCGCTTCAGGTCCTCCTCGGTTTCAGCAGCAGGGTTGTGTCATCTTCATAATGCAGATTTTTGATAAGTCTTCTTCCAATCCTAACACCACACTTCTCCCCATAGAGCCCAGCCTCCCAGAATATCTGTTCTGCATATAGATTGAAAAGGTATAGATATAGGAACAGGAATGAAACCTAAGCCACATAATACACTGTAAAAATATTCTAAAAAGTATTTTAAAAGTATCATTTGCTATGTGTGTGTATATGCTAAATACTCAAAATGATTAAGTCAAATATAAATATATATATATATATATATATATATATATATATATATAGTATGCAGTCATTTAAAATAATTAAGTATTTATGCACATCTTCATAAGGAAAGACCTTCAAGGTATATTATGAAGGGTAAATAAGCTTAATGCAGAGTAATATGCAAACTATGTTCCTTTTAGCGTACGTACTTAAAGAGTATACATGCAGAAATATGTGTTCTCTGATGTATGAAAGAATTTTCTTTCCATTGCAGTTATTACAAAAGCAAAACCACTGACCATGTTTATAAAAGAGTTTTGGTTGAAGTGAATCTTACACCTTTCTCTTCTGATTAATTATTTTTTTTATTTTTAATTGTTTTTGTGTGTGTGTGCCATAAAATCAGATCTGACTGGTACAAGAGGAGATTACCCCTCCTTCTCCAGCAGGGTATCTATCTGGCGGATTTGAATCTCGTACCTCTGGGATTGCAGTGCAGCTTTAGGTCACCAGAAAACCCTAAAGACTCAGCAAGAAAACTATTGGACGTAGTTGACCAATT
>NW_006399829.1:7190924-7206154 GCF_000299155.1 Elephantulus edwardii | reverse complement strand
TGATGGAAAACCTCATAAGCAGTTCCTTACTTCACCTTTGCCTTGCATGCGGGCTTCTGAGCTGTAAAACAACCCAGTGGTAGATGAAATTTGCTCCAGGACTTAAGAACAATAAATGACATAGTTGAGCCTCTACATCTTGTGGTTCCTAACCTTTATACTATAATAGACAAAGTACTAGTCAATAGGCCTTTTATTTTAAGAACTACCTTCCTTCTGTAACTTGATTTGTGCCACTATTAGAACCTCTACTTGGAATATTATTGCTTTTTAATATTTGACGCATGTACTTTTAACTTGTTAGTTAAATTTGTGTCTTCTAGGCTGCAACAGTTCCATGATACATCTTCAAGGATGTGAACATGTACGGCTAAGCGCAACTGATAACAGTGCATCTAAATTCCAAAATTGAGCTCCACAATAGTCTAGTCTACGTGTTTCCTATTGCCAAAGGGGCCCTTTAGAGTAGTGAGAGAAGATCTTCCCCCTGAAACCTACAACATCCCTTTTCAGCAGGAAGCAGCTAAGAGAATACGCCATCCCCTTTTCCTTATGAATCAGAGTTAAATCTCTCTCAGGGAGGAGTGAGAGGGAATGGCAAGGGACACACTGACAAAGGAGATTAATCGGAACTGGCTTTGACAAGCACTGTGGCAATTGAAAAATTAAAACTGACTTTCAAGGGGGAAAAAAAGAAGAGGAACGAACTGGGGGGGGAGGGTAGAGAAAATAGTGCAACAATGAATGAATGGAAACCCCAAATTTCTGTAAATGTTTATGAAAATTAATAAAATATAGAAAAAAAATTTTTAAAAATAAAGACAGGTGTTAGTCGTTTTGGCCTTTTTTAAAAATATGAGCAGAAGTTTTCTGTCTGGTGATGCTTTAAGTTCTTTGTTTCCTTCTTCATACATAGAGTGTTTTGGTAGTACATGGAGTTGCACTGCTAATTAAAGGCGCAATGCCTCTCGGAGAGTTCCAATCTGCTAGTGACTCCTCAGAAGAAGGATGTACAATCTCCTCCTGTGCAATTTAAAGCTTCTGAAAATTTTCTGGAGGGTCAGCTATGGGTTTCTTCCAACTCAACAGCAATAAGTTTTCTTCATGCATATTTATTATTTTTAAAAACCAAAAACTACATCTGCTGACATCAATTCAATTCCTGCACAGAGCAACCCTGGAAGGACAGAGGATAACTGAAGAACAGACTCATTTTTCTCCTTTAGAGTAATTGATGGAGTACAAACTTCCAACCTTTCTGTTAGCAGCACAGCATTTCAATCAAGGCCCCACCTTTGCCCTGCTATACTGATAAAACGAGTAAGAAAACTTTGGTGCAGTCTAGTCAGTTGAAACTCATAAACAACTTTGTAAGACAGAGTAAAACTTTTCAATAGGGTTTCCAAGCTTGTAAGTCTTTAAGAGAGTATCTATATATCTATATATCTATATATATCATCTCTAGCTCTAGCTCTAGCTCTATATCTATCTATATCTATTGCCTCGTCTTGCTCTTTTTAATCTATTAGTAGGTTTGAACCTCTGACCATTTGGTTAGTAGTTGACTATTTTAGCCACAATGCCATAAATGCCTTAAAACTAAACCTGAATCTTAAGAAATTTGGTGAGAGATTTTTTTATTTTATTTTTTATTAATTTTAATGAACATTTACAGAGATTTTGGATTTCCACTCATTCATTGTTGCATTTTTCTCCCTGTCTCCGCTCCCCCCAGTTCACTCTTCTCTTTGAAAAGTAAAATAAAAATTCCTTCACTCATATACAATGCGCCATGACCACCACCCCACCCCAAGTACGCTCCACTATGCAACCTTCATTCTGGACTCTTGTCATAATCAGTGTGAGATTTTAAGAAACTAAAATTAAAAGTGTCATGCTACAAACTTACACATTTGCTAAAAAATAAAAATGGTTGATGATTGGACTCTAATTTTAAAGGTTATGAAATGCCTATAATCTGGTAGAAATGTTAAATTTTGTTATTGTTATGTGCCGTCGAGTCACCTGCAACTCATAGTGACCCTATGGACAACAACTCTAAAGCCTGCCATGTCTTGAGCCAGTCTCACTGATTCCAACACATCTACTCCCATTACCCTGATTACTGTATCAATCTATCTCATCTGGTTTCTTCCTCTCCTGTGCTGTCTCTCCACCCTTCCAAGCATGATATCCTTCTCCAAGGACCAGTCCTTCCTGACCACAAGCCCAAACAAAATATGTGAGACAGAGCTTCAAAATCTTAGCCTCTAAAAAGAAATTTGGTTTCACCCTCTCCAAGACAGACCTATTTGTTTTCTTGGTGGTCCATTTATGGGTTCATGACTCTTCTCCAGCACCAAAACTCAAAGGCATCAATTCTGTCATCCTTAGTATTGTCCAGCTCTCTGATGCACAGTAAGTAACTGCAAAGACCATGGCCTGGATAAGGTGCACCTTAGTCTCTAGACTGACGTCGTTGCTTCTCAGTATGCTGGAAAGGTCCCTGATAGCAGATTTACCTAATGCAATTCATCTTTTGATTTCTTGACTGCTGGTGCCAAGAGTTTTGATTGTGAAGCAAGCAACTTGTGACTGTTAACAACCCCAATCTCTTCTCCATTCGTCATGGTGCTGCCAATTGGCCCAGTGGTGAGAATCTTTGTCTTCTTGATGGCGAGCTTCAATTCATATTGAAGACTAAAGTACCTGACCTGCTTCAGGTCTTCATTCAGTTTCAGCAAGCAAGACTGTATCATCTGCATATCATAGGTTGCTGATGTGTCTTCCTCCAATCCTGATGCTAGATACCTCCTCATAGAGCCCAGCCACCCAAACGCTCTGTTTTGAATATAGATTGAAAACGTATGGAGGCAGGATGCATCCCTGATGCACTCCTTTTCTGATTTTAAATTATGTAGTGTTTCCTTTAGAAGCAAGAGTGGCATCCACTTCTTAACTTGCATCTGGAAACTCTACGAACTTGGAGAAACAATGATAGTTATAGAAAGGCTTCAGGCCTTTTGTTCATAGGGTTACTACGAGTCGTGTTCAACTTGAAGGCAATCAACAACAGTGTTTTTCCTTACACTGTTCTGACACTGCTTCCTGGTCCAAATATAGGTTTTGCATAAGTACAATCAAGTGTTCTGAGATTCCTGTTCTCCTCAAGGTTAACACAATTTGTTGTGATAAACACAGTAAAATGCCTTTGTATAGTCAATGAAACACAGATATCCCTCTGGACTCTGCTTTCTGCCAAGATCCATCTGACATTGGCAATAAAGTCTCTAGTGCAATGACCTCTTCTAAACCCAGCTTGTATTTCTGGCAGCTCTCTGTCTATGTACTGTTCCAGTCATTTCCGGATAACCTTCAGCAGGATTTTGCTTGCGTGTGATATGAGTGATACTGTACAATAATTTCCATACTCTGTCGGGCCACCTTTTGTGAATGGAAATAAATACAAATCTCTTCCAGTTAGTTGGCCAGGTAGTTTTCCTCCAGAATTATTGGCACAACCTGGTGCGCATGTCCAGGGCAACATCAGTTTGTTGAAATATGTCAATTGGTATTCCATCAATTCCTTGGGCTTTATTTTTTGCCAAGTCCTTCAGAGTAGCCTGCACTTCTCCCTTCATCATTTCTGTGTCATCTAATTCCTTTTCCTACAGTAGCTCTGTGTACTCCTTCCCTCTTCTTTTAACACTTCCCTAATAATTCAATATTCTACCCAAATCATCCTTAAATATTGCAGCTCGGGGCTTAAATTTGTTAGTTCCTTCACCTTAAGAAATGCATATTAAAGTGGACTGGGGCGGGGGGGGGGGCGGGGGGAGAGCCTGTAACAATGAAAGATTTTTTTTTCCTTCAAAGAGAAAAACGAACTGGGGGGAGGAGGGGGCAGGGAGGAAAATGTGCAATAATCAATGAATGGGGGGAAAATGAAATGGAAAGAATATGCTATAAAAACTATATATGCGGCATTTAAAAAAATCATTAATAAAAAAAGTTGGATATGCAATTAAAAAAAAAGAAATGCTGAGAGAAAAGCCCTTTTGATTTTAGAATTCCTGTTCTTTGCACATTTAATTTTGTTTTAAATTTAGAGGTTAAGTTTAAATTACAGAAGTGCTTATAATTATTGACTCGTTGTATTATTCAAATTTCTTTAAAAGTCATTTCTAAATTGTGTCATAAATTCATTTCAACAAGTGTTTGTTGACTCCATACTATACTTGCTCTCACTCTAAAAATGCCAAAATTAAATTAACCATAAATTGTATCAACATGGAGTTTATATTCTAGTGAAGACGGAGAGAGAGAGGGGATTTTTAAAAAATGATTTAGGTAATAATTTAGGATGCTAAGAAGCAACATGTACAAGGAAAATTAAAGCTATGCAAGAGAGTAGGAGATGCTAGTAAAATATAGCAATTTTAAATAGCGCACTCATAGGCATTCTTTTACTTGAAAGTTGCAAAATCATTAAAACCATATTACTACATTATTTTAAATAAGAATAGCTTATTCAACATCAATACATTTATCTGACCTCTCTATGATCCTGCCCATAATTAGGAAGCCTCTAATTTTGAAAAGTGAATGACTGCCAGCTAGTATTGAATTCCTAACACTTACATGTTATTATTCATTTTAAACTCTAAGAATACATGCTGTGTGAAGATTCTCTCAGTTTCTTCTTTACAGGAAATATCTTTTTTGCTCTTGTTGTTGTTCAATCCACTTATATTTATTGACAGTTGGAGACTTTTGTGTATGTGTATTAGTCTGTTTATATATAGACATATATATATGTCTGTGTGTCTGTTTATCGTTCTATATGTCTGGGTGTTCATGTGTCAGTCTCTGTTTCTATGTCTGTTGTCTTTCAATGTGTCTTTACGTCTGTGTATCGTACCCTGTGTCTGTCTCTCTTTCTCTGTGTCTGTCTCTCTGTTTATTTTTCTCTATCTTTGTCTATTTTTTCTATTTGTCTTCCATGTGTTTATATATAACAAGAATTTTCTTATTTAATCCTAACAAAAACATTATCAAGAAGGTAAAAGTATTATTCCAATTTTATAGGCAATAAAACTGATGCGTGGAGAAGTTAGGTAAGTGGCAGTTTATTACTTTAAGTGGTAGTTGTCATATTAATTGGTGCTTTTCTTTAGTGTCATCAAGAATCAGTTATGTCACAAAAAATACTGCAGCCAAATGAAGCAAAACATTGCCCCGCCCTGCTCCTGCACCATCTTCACCATCACTGCCAAGGTTGAGCTCATTGTTGTAGCCACTTATTCAAGGCTGTGTACTCATGCTAATTACACCATGTCAAACTAAAAACCTCAAACTCATTGCCATTGATCAGAACCTAGTCATAGCTGATCCTTTAGTGGATTTTCATTGGCTACAGATCACAGGAAAAGAGCCCGACTGCTTACCTCTCTCCCGGGGACCCACTTGTGCATTCAAACTGCCAAAGGCATGCCGCCTTGGAGGTAGTAGTGCAGTTTCCTATGGCCAACACCTCCAGGGTACCCTAATTATTCTACAAAAGAAGCATCAGATATTTTGGAATTAAATAGGTTGCAAATATGTACTACCTACTTTTGTCTTACAGCCTCTCACTAAATAGTCCACAGAACCACATCCTTGTGAAAATATTTGTTAAACTGAATATATGTAGCAATGATGAAACTGAATATATGTAGTAATGATGATAATCTTACACCTTAAAAGACTTTAGAAATAGAATTTGAACATGCGTCAGTTTATAGGCTGCTTTGCCTTAAAGAAGGTAGGAGATGAAGGAGGTGTTTTCTAAGATCACGTTGAAGTCTGTGATTCAGCTTCACTTGGAGTGTTATGTCTCCAAGAGTGTTTGATACACATTTTCTTGTTCCATTACAGGGCTTGTATGCTGTCAAGACATGGCTACCCTCTCCATCCTGTTCTTTATCTTGCTGTGTGCTTTAACTGATAAGAGCCAAGCCTGCCACTGTGATCATTACCCATGGACTCAGTGGTCCAGCTGCTCAAAAACCTGCAATTTTGGATTTCAGAGCAGACAAAGGTGAGCATGAGATATGATACTCCTCTTTGTGTCCTGAAAACTTCAAAGATTGAGTTAGTAATGTGGAGAAAAAATATATCTCAATTAAATACATCTCAAAGAATCCCTGAATTTGGATAGAATATGAAATCTCTTGTACATAAAAATAAAATAGTCTACTTTGTCTTTTTCATAAAGGTGATGAGTTTCAGAGACATGTGATTAAGACTCTGTATAGACTTACAGTTCTATTTTACTGACTTGGAATCACTACTAGAGCTTTTTATTTCAATCAATGTGTAGTTCTGCTTGCATACGTTTAGTGAGTTAATTATAGAGAATTTTCTACTCATTAAAGCACATCTCTAACAGGACCTCAATAGAGCAGCAGTGTTAGCTTTTAGCTCGATTATTGACATGTACATGGAGGCAAGCAAACTATTTTTACATGGTTAACAGTAATTCAATCTTTCACTAACTCAAACTATTTAATCTCCATTGTTCTTCTTACATGGAGAAATTCACATGATTGGAAAAGGGAATAATCTGTTGTGTTTTGAATGTTTTAACATTTTTTAATTTTTTATTTTTATTTTTTATTATTATTAATTTTAATGAAAATTTACAGAGACTTTGGATTTCCATTCATTTTTTTGACAATCATTTTAGAAAAATTGTTACACATATCGTGTGAGTCTCAGTAAAATCCCCAGTTGACTTCTCTGATGAATGATGAATTGTTTTGGGGTTTTCCTCCTTTTTTTAAAATAAAATGTTTACTTGATACTGGTTTACTTACAAAGTTCATGTACATTGATTTTCACACTGAATTTTTCCCATTTCCTTTGTTTTCTGATGTTAGTAAGTGCAATTAAGTTGACTCGTACTGGTAGTAACTTTACATACATCAGAACAAGACCTGTCGATCCTGTACATCCTCACAACTCTGCTGTATTCAAGTCCGTTGCTGTAGTCACTGTGTCAATCATCTCATTGAGTGTCCATCTGTCTTTCACAGACTCTATACTTTCCAACGTTGATGTCCTTCTCCAAGGACTGGTGTCTCCTGATAATATGCCCAAAGTGTGACATGAGGTCTCATTGGCCTTGTTTCTAAAGAGCATTCTGGTTTCACTTCTTCCGAAACAGATTTGTTTGTTCTTTTGGCAGTCCCTGCACTAAACTTATGAAACGGATTTGTTGATAGAGTCTCTGTTCTTGAGAACTCTTCAGTGGTAATCTGGCTGGTTACTACCCACGGTGACCCCTTGTACAACAAAGTGAAGCACTGCCCTATCCTGACTATGTCCACGATAAATTGGAAATTGGATGATTTTTAGTTATGAACCACAGAGACTTTTATTACCTGATTTTCCAGAAGTAAATAACCAAGCATTTCTTCATAATGCATCTTAGTCTGAAAGGGCCACTGAAACTTTTTCAACACCATAACAACATACAGACCACCTCTGACAGATGGTCTAATGAAGACAAAAATTCCACCACTAACATACCAGTGCTGCCTACCGTCTGCCAGAGCGTAACAACATATCCTCTCTTTGTCACTCATGCATTTGACAAGTCTATCCCACAAGGTCCTCCTGTCATGGTCCTTTCCACTTCAAATCTTTGCACTGGCTGTTACTTTTGGCCACTCTCCTAATTGTTATCTGAAGAATTCACACTTACTTTCAAGATGAAGCTCTTCTGTCATTTTCATCTGTGATCCCGTAGCTCCTTGCCTCTCTCTCAATCACTGCACTTACCATATTGTGATGTTATCTTTCTGTACTCCACAATATATTTTTCTCTATTTTCTTTCCCTTCCAGTCCCATCCAAGAGTTCCTTCAGAATAAGCTTCATGACTGTGTAATTTGCAGTTATCCAGAGGATATCCTGACTTGATATTTAGCTCAAGACTAGAGTGTACACAACTGCTGTCTTGAAATTCTTATTCTTTAACAGCAGATTCTGAGTTTTAAGTTTGTACTGAGCCCCACAAGTTACACAGCTTGTCCTAAATTCTAATGAGTGGTAAGGACAACACATATGCCAATGTGCTCATTTTCCATGAAAGATTTCTTTCTTTGTATTCCTGATGGCTAATGCACAGGAAGTAAATAATACTTGAAGCACTTATTGAAGAATATAAAATATTATAAACTTCAATATTAATAAAGAACATACCATAAAGAAAACAAAAATCTTCACCACTGGACCAACAGACAACAAACGTCATGGTTGGTTGTTGCTGCTCTTGTTATGTGCTGTCGAGTTGCCTGTGACTCATAGTGACCCTATATATATATATATACAGCATCTCTGAAACCTGCACCGTCCTGAGCCAGTCTCACTAATTCTGACACACCAACTCCATTGCCCAGTCACTGCATCTATTCATCTCCTCTGGGGTCTTCCTCTCCTGCACCATACCTCTACACTTCCAAGCATGATGTCCTTCTCCAAGGACAGGTCTCTCCTGGACCCATGTCCAAATTATGTAAGATGAAGCTTCAAAATCCAAGCCTCTGAGGAGAAACTTGGTTTCACCCTCTCCAAGACAGATCACAGATGGAGAAAAGACTGAAGTTGTCAATAATTTCATTTTACTTGGATCCAAAATCAACTTGCATAGTAACAACAGACAAGAAATCAAAAGATTTATCACATTAGGAATTCTGCTGTAAAAATCTATTTAAAGTGCTAGAGAGTATAGATGTCAGTTTAAAGCCTAAAGTACACCTAACCCAAGGGATGGTATTTTCGTTTACTTTATAGGCATATGAATTTGGAAAACAAATAGTTGTTGTGCGCTGTTGAGTCGGGGCTAACCCATAGCTGGCACTCCAGCAGGTTTTTCAGGGGCAATGAGTCACATTAGAGGAGATTGCTCTCCTTTTCCTCTGGAGCAGCTGCCGGATTTAACGTACGTGTCTTTGAGATTGCAGCACAGCTTCTTACCATTCAGCCACCTGAACTCCCTTAAAAGAAAATGAATGCCTTTGAAAAATGATGACTTTGAATTTTAGTATTGATTAAATATCCTCTGGATGGCCAAAAGAGCAAACCAATCTGTTTTGGAGGAAGTTCAACCAAGGTACCCTTTTGAAGAAAAGGCAAACTCAAACTCATTGCCAACTAGTCAGAACTGATCCTCCAGCAAGTTTTTGAGGCTGTAAACTATTCAAGAAGAGATTATTTGAGAGAGAGATGATTTTCTCTTTCTCCTTTAGAGGAACTGGTGAATTCAATTGCCTGCCTTTGGGTTGCCAGGACACAACTCCTTACCCATTAGGCCACTAGAGCTCCTCCTTTTGGGGAAAGAATGGGAAAACTTATTCTCATATACTTTGGGCATATTGTCAGGAGGGACCAGTACTTGGGAAAAAACATCATCCTGGAAAAGCAGGTCAGCAAAGGAGAGAAAGACCCTCAGCAAAAATGACTGACACAGTGACTGCAACAACAATGGGTTTAAGCGTGGCAGAGATAGTGAAGATGGTGCAGGATAGGGCAAGGTCTAATATGTTCTTCTTAAAGTAATTATACGTTGTCATTTACTCAAGGGTACCTAGAAACAACTCACAATATCTTTCTTGTCAGGTTAGAGCCACAATTAATGCACTCTCCCTAAGCAGTTTTTTTCTCTCTCACCATTACAGACAGATAGTAGCAGATAAGTACTACTATGAAAACTTTTGTGATCGGATTTGCACCAAACAGGAGACCAGAGAATGTAACTGGCAAGCATGTCCTATCAATTGCCTCCTAGGAGATTATGGACCGTGGTCAGAATGTGATGCTTGTGTTGAAAGACAGGTAGGTGACTCATTGACATAATCAAGAACTGGTAATTTCAATAAAACTCCAATTGCAATAAACCTCTGTGCTTTCCTAAATAGGCTCAACAATCACAGAAATGTTGAATTTCTTTAATTTTTGAAAATAAAATTCTTTACATTCCATTAGGGAAAAACTTCAGTAATGTTGAGTGAAGCAGAAGTGACATCCACTTCCTAACTAACTTGCCTCTGGAAACTCTATAAACTTTGATAAATTTTTTTTTTTTTTTTTTTTTTTTTGTATCTTATTCTCAAATTTATTTTTTTTTCTTTTTTTTTAAATTATAATTATATTTTATTAATTTTCATAAACATTTACAGAGATTTTGGGCTTCCACTCATTCATTGTTGCACTATTCTCTCTACCCTCCTCCCAGTTTGTTCTTGTCCAAATGCCACAGTGCTTGTCAAAGCCAGTTCTGATTAATCTTCTTTGTCAGTGTATCCTTTGCCATTCCCTATCACTCCTCCCTGAGAGAGACTTCACCCTGAGTCATAAGGAAAAGGGGACGGCGTATTCTCCCCTTGTAGAGGGGCTTCAGGCCTTTTGTTCATAGGGTTGCTATGAGTCGTGCTCCACTCGAAGGCAATCAACAACAACAATGTTGTGTGAGAATGGTGTTTCACTTGATATATTTTACTATCATGCAAATTCCTATCATAATCGGTCATCTCTGGAGATGGAGAGCAAAAGTAAAATCTAGATTCAATGGGGACTTGAAAAGACAGGATCATAATAGGCATAGATCAGTAGTAATTAATTTTAAAAAATACAATATATATGAATGAGTGTGTGAAATACAATGTACATGAATGAAACACAACGTATACAAAATACTGTATGCAAAGCAATAAAAAAAAGTAGAAACTAAAAAGTAAAATATTCAAAGATTTAAAACCAAACAGAATATCATTGTTAACATACTGTGGTGTCGACTATGACTTATAACAACCTTATGAACAATGGATCTGTCCTATGCTGTGCTATCCTCATCATCAAAAACTTGATTCCTTTGTTACAGCCACTATGTCAATCCATCTCATTGAAGATCTTCTCCTCTTTCTCTGACCCTCCACCTTTCAAAGCACCTTTCCTCCACTTTTCTAAGAATTAGCATCTCCTAAAAATATGATGAACAAGAAATGAAGCTTCCCCATCCATGCCTCCAAAAAAGAACCCTGGCTGCACATTCTCTCAGATATATTTGTTCGCCCATTGCGTTGTTTGTCTATGGTATATTCAGGACTTTTCTCCAACACTGCAACTTAAAGGGATCAAGATAGAATATAGGGAAGTGAATTGAAATCCTGAACCCCCACCCTTCTGCTACTTGCCCTTTCCTTGTGAAAAAGTCCATCAACTTGTTTACTGTTCCTAGCTGCAATATTTACCGACATCAAGCTGATTCCTGTAAAGATGTGAACCGACATGAACCTCAGGTTACATGAGGAACAGTCCTACACTAGGTCATAAAATGAAATGAATTTTTGGAGCTCTCACTCCATGTGAGAACCTGTGTCCAGCCCCTTATATATAGTGTTGCTTTTGGCCTCCACTGAGTGGATTCCTGACTCCGGAGAGCCCCATGCATAACACAACACAATAAAACTCCACCCATCTGGTTCCCTCCCCATGAGGCAGGGATCAGGGGATGGTGGTCCAAAGAGTTTTGAGGGATTTTTCCCCCCACTAATGGTGGCTGTTGTGGTGCTGGAGAAGTCTTGAACATATCATGGACTGCCAAGAAAAAAAAGTAGGACTGCCTTGGAGAGGGGGAAACCAAATCTCTCTTTGGAAGGTAGGATTCTGAAGCTCCGTCTCACAAACTTTGGGCACGTGGCCAGGAGAGATCAGTCCTTGGGAGAAGGACTCGGAAGTCCTTCATGCTTGGAAGGACAGCGCAGGAGAGAGGACTCCGAATGAGATAGATTGATGCAGTGACTGGGGCAATGGGGGTTGGTGTGTTGGAATTAGTGAGACTGGTTCAGGACAGGGAAGGGTTCAGAGCTGCTATGCATAGGGTCACTATATATCGCAGGGGACTCAATGGCACTTACAACAATAGCATATTATGACAGGTTTGGAAGCAGGAGTGGCATCCACTTCCTAAATAACATGCCTCTGAAAACTCTATGAACATTGATAAATGTTGATAGTTATAGAGGGGCTTCAGGCCTTTTGTTTATAAGGTCGCTATGAGTCATGCTTGACTCAAAAGCAATCAACAACAAAAACAACAATGGTGACCTAGTGGCAAGAAGCTGTGTTTCAATCATGAAGGCACGCTGTTCGAATCCACCAGCTGCTCCATGGGAAAAGGTTGAATAATCTCTTCCCGTGTGATTAACTGCCTCTGAAAACCCTCTAAAGTGTCAGCTTTAGGTTGGTTCCATTCTGACGGTACACAACAACAACAAAATCATTGTTACGTTTTTGAGTTATTTTTATATAAGTATAACACAATAATATCAACAGAGAGAAAGAGATCAGCTGGCCCAGTGGACAGAAAACAATGCTACTAAGCCAGAGGTGGGTGACTTTTAATCCACTGCCCTCAGGCCTGTCTTTCATTGTTTTTGTTCAGACATTCCTCTAGGTTGTATAGTCCTGGTGTACAAGTTGCCCTCCCGCGGTCACTTGTGGTTGCTCTGAGGCTGAACACTGTGACACTGTGTCAAATGCATTAATGATTGGCTACCCAATGCGGACAGAGAGTGGGGTGGAGCTCCCCAATTAAAACAAGCTTGGAAGGAGGAGTGGCATCTACTTCCATAATAGCTTGCCTCCGGAAACCCTATGAACCTGGAGAGAGGATGAAAAGCACCCAAGTGTCCAGGACTCTCCTTCACAGGGTCGCTAACAGCAACATATGCATATTTTACCATAATCCAATACTGTTTTATGCTTTTTGCTTTTAAATAATCCTTATTTGTGATGAGATTAAAAATCTCTAAAATGTTATTCAATGCAAGCAATATCTCTATTCCTTTAATGTCTTCACTTCCAGTAATCTCTTCTACAAGAATAATTAAATCCATAATTTATCTGTGTGAACATTTATAATAGAACTGTTTATAATAGCACAGAGTTTTCTTTAACTAATTGTCGGTCAGTCATATATTTCTAGAACTTTCTTCCTAATACATTGTAGTATGGAAGCACCACTGGCTAATGTTCAACAGCAACACAAGCCTCCACTGAGGTAGTAACTGCTTGTGTTGCATTGCCCAAGAGCTGAAGCCAGGGTTCCCATCTGAAGAATAAAAATTCACAGCTATTAACAAATTGTGCTTTTCTATTTGCTTGTTTTATAGATAAGGAAATTATAGCTCACAGAGAGTTAAGCAATTTGACCAAGCATAAATCATTAATTAATTAATTAATGGAGGAGACACATTTTTTAGTTTTCCTGCTTTCAAAGTCATTACTCTTCAGTGATTCAGAGTTCTGTCCTTCCTACACTCTCTGAGTGACAGTTTGCCACTTAAATTGTGTTAAAGCTTAGAGAATTTGTCAATCTTTGTTTCTATGGTTACTTCCTTATGCAAAAGAACCTCAAAAATCCTTTCACACTTATCATTTCACACTATCTTAGAGATACAAAGGGCTATTGCCTGTTTCCTGGAAGAATTTATTGCGCAATGGAGACTTTTAATCTCTGAAGTCTGTGCTTTTGATTTCAAGTTAATTTAGAAACATGTAAATTCAAAGTTAGGAAAATCCTTCAAAGTTGTTTTGCCACACTTTCTCACTTTATTGATTGGGAAACAGGCAAGAGGGGTAGCACCTTCCTTAATAATGTTGAATAATTGAATTGTATGTCATGTGAACTCTGATTAAGAAGCTTAGTTTTGGTGAAAAGTAGAAAATGTAGAACAGAGTCTCCAACTTCCATGTAATTAATATGTGTGGATCTGTAAAGCCTGGGAGGCCTTAAACTATTGCCTTAAGATCATTTTTAAAGTTTAAAGATTCCATTGACACAGAAGCAAGAAATAACTTAGCTTGATTAGTAAAGATTGTCTGTTCTGAGCACTGTACTTTTTAAAAAATTATCTGTCTGCCGTTTTAATATCTTCCTCTGTGAAAATTCTTTCCATGTCTTTTGCCCATTTTGTAATTGGGTTATCAGTCTTTTTCTTGAGGAGGTCCAGAAGTATTCTGCAAACTTTCATTATGAGATTCTTGTCTGAGATTTGTTGTTGTTGTTATGTGCTGTCGAGTCACTTGCGACTCATAGATAGTATTACCTAATGTTTGTTCCCAGTCAGTAGGTTTTCTTCTCACCCTGTTGGAAAAAGTTTTTTATGAGCACAGAAATTTAATCTTTAGCAGATCCCATTCACCAATTTTATCCTCTTCAGTTTGTGCAGTTCTTGCTGTATTTGGCAGTCTCTTTATACCTTGGACTAGCGCTTCTAAGCTTGATCTCAGTTTGTCTCTTATGAAATGTATGGTTTTGGGCTACACTGCCAGGTCTCTGATCCACCTTGAGTTGATTTTTGCGTATGGTGTAGGATGTGGATCTTGTTTCAGCTTTCACTGGCAATAAGAGAGATGCAAATCAAAGCCACAATGATGTACCATCTCACTCCAGTAACAGTGGCAAAGTTTAACAGGGCAGCAAGTAATAATGTTGGAGTGAATGTGGCCAGAAAGGAATACTTATATGTTGTTGGTGAGATTGTAAAATGGTGCAGCTCTTCTGGAAGACAGTTTGGCGCTTCCTCAGAAAGATGAACATAGTTATTCCATATGACTCTGCTATTCTATTACTTGGAATATAATCTGAGAAAATGAGAACTGAGACACAAATGGGAATTTGTACACCAGTGTTCATAGCAGCATTATTCACCATTGCAAGAACATGGAAACAGTCCAAATGTCCAACCACAAATGAATGGGTTGAGAAATTATGGTACATTCACACAATGGAATACTATACAGCACACAGGAGCAATAACTTTGTAAATTATTACCTAACTTGGGAGGGAACTGGAGAGCATTACGCTGAGTGAATTAACTCAGTCCCACAAGGACAAATATTGTATAAAACCATTACTGTAGATTGAGTATAAGGATACAAGGGGGTTAGAGGATGGAAACAGAGGGATGAGGATGTGCAGGAGGTCAGGAGGATTAATCATGGGGTTGTACAATTTGAAGGGTGGGAGAGTGAGGAAAATTGGAAGAATCTGGTCTCAAAACATTGTATTCCAATTTTGTAAATAAACTAATATTAAAATTATCTGTCTTGTGACTCAAATTTAACTCAAACAATAGGCCATCCTGTAAGATGAACAGTAACATCAGCAACCAATCATAAAA
>NW_006399829.1:7185612-7190612 GCF_000299155.1 Elephantulus edwardii | reverse complement strand
CCCATCTTTCTCAGTCACCCCCCAACCCCAAGGTCAGTCCTCCTTTACAACAGTGGAACAATGCAGTATTTGTCCTTTTGTGACAGAGATACTTCACTCAGCAGAGTCACCAATTTTGAATAATATTGCATGAGTTCCTTGTTTTTCAATGCAGAATAGTCTTCCGTTGTGTGAATATACCACCATTTCTCTATCCATTCTTTTGTTGATGGGGGGAGCATTTTCAAGAATAAATCTCAGAAGGCAGAATGAGGCACAAAAGAAGCATTAATGGCTGTCAGAAAGGGAGTGGGAAGAGTGTGGTTACATTGTACAATGTCAATATTGTGATGAATGTCATGAAACAAAATGCAGGTGAATAATTGAATGGAAAGCCTATTCTGTAAATTCTCATTCAAATAACAAAAAATGAGAGGTAGGTTGGTAGGTAGGTAGGTACATAGGTAGGTAGATAATAGACAGACATACAGATAGATAATAGACAGATAGACAGATAAATGGACAGATACCGCACTGCAGTCCCAAAGGGGTTTGAGGCATCAGCTGCTCCATGGGAGAAGGATACGCAATTTCTTCCTGTGTAATTAGCTACCTCTGAAAATCTGCTGGAGGGGGGTCAGCTATGGTTTGATTCTGACTTGATGGAATATGACAACGTATGTACACACAGACACACACACACATTGATGAAAAGATCTCTGAATGTTATCAAACTCACAACAAAATTCCAAAGATCAGATAGAAAACATTTGAATCAGTGAGTTAGTAATAGAGGAAGGAATAATTTGGATAAACAAGGTGAAAATAGTTGTACAACCTGAAGAATTTACTCATTCTCACTGGTGTGCATGTAGAATTGTTGACCTGGTCTATGTTCTCAACAAATAGCAACAAAGAGTAATGTAAATTATTTTACCAGAGAGAGAGAGAGAGCAGGAGTGAGAAGCTCTGTTTTTTGAGTCCATTCTTGTATAGCCCCACATGTTAATGTTATTCTCATTTCTCTCCTTTTCTTTCAGTTTAAGTCTAGATCTATCATGCGCCCCAGTCAGTTTGGGGGACAACGGTGTACCGAGCCTCTGGTGACCTTTCGGCCCTGCATTCCATCCAAGCTCTGCAAAATTGAAGAAATTGACTGCAAGAATAAATTCCGCTGTGACAGTGGTAACGTACTTTTTAAAATATTCAGTCTCTACTAAAAAGAACTTGACTAAATCAAAGTCATTCCAGTAGTCTACCTGTAAAATATGTGACAGAGAAGCTCCCTTCCATTTTAAGGCATGGAGGTGAAGAAAATAGTTATGCTATGAAGCTCTGAGTTATTCATGTGTGAAATTACAGCTTTCAAGTTATAATCACCTTGACCACTTCACTGATTCATTCACTCATTGAGTAGTGATGTCCAACTCTACATCATTATAAAGAAGAGAGAACACAGATGACCATAATCAGAATAAGTAAATTAAAAGAAGTAACATGTTTAGAAGATAGTTAATATAACTTATTGATATAAAAATATAAATAGTATGTAAGGAGAGAACTAGACAAAATATAATACTTTTTAGTGCTTGGTACCTTAACTAGTCACATAGAGTCAAAAGAATATTCAAAATGATGCCAAGAATGGCAACATAATTTTCAAGTCTAATACTCATTTGAATGCACATATTCTGTTATCCAAGTTCCAATTGCAATCACACCTTGAATATGCTATTTTAATAAGGTACATTCTTTTGTTCATGTATTATTCTCCAATGCTCACAGTTTTAAACTATCTAAGCTAGATTTCCACAATTTTTTTTCTTCAATGATCCAGATAAAAATATCTAGAGATTTTTAAGTCATTTTGTCTCTCTTGCAACTATACAACTCTGATGTTATACTTCTAAAGCAGCCATATATAATATATAAACAAGTAAGCATGGATGTCTTTCCATAAGGTTTTATTTACAAACCAAACATCAGATCGTTTTAGACCTACAAACTCAATGATCTCTGATTTAAGTAAGCATTCTGATGTGTGTTTTTTAAAAAAATACTATTCAGACGAATTAAAAAAAAAATATTTCCATGCTTCCTAACATGTGCCTTTTGAAAGGTGTTATATTTCTAACTTAGCTCAAGATTCATTGTCATTTGGAATCAATTAATAACTTACTCTCTACTGGGTTTTCTGAGACTGTGCATCACACAAAAGGAGATTGTCCATCTTTTTTCCCTCAGAGAGTCTGGTTAATTTAAACTACCAGCGAGTCACCTCTGGGTCAGAGACCCCTTGGGTTAGTAGTTCAACTCCCTACAGTCCAGACCACAAGTGCCCGATTATTTCTAACTAGACAGCAGCAAATTTTGAATTCTGTAGATAGTCTATCTAAGAACTAGAATCTAAGTTTTTCTACTTTCCCTCCTTGTTTCCTGACTTCAGCTTTGTTGAGATTTTCTGAATGTCAGCCAGGAATTCTTGTGTCACAATTGTCCCTCTAGTGTCCCCAGAGCCAAGATAAATATATGTCAGAATATAAACTTCATACCTGTGAATACCTATGTGAATATAGTCAGCACACAAATAGAAAGAGGAGGCAATATGAGCACCGTCGTGATGGTAATGAATGAGAGAACTCTACACCTGAATCTTATATCCAACACATTAAAATAAACATCTAAAAATTGAAGCATGAGTATCTGAAGCTTGAGCATTTTGGTTTTTAGAACAAATAACCAATGAAGAATCCTCTAATCAACATATTTCATGTCAATAATGTTTACTATCAAGAGAACTTTGATTAAACAAAAAAATATTTATGAATTTGAGAACATTTAGGTAAATACTGTCACCATGAATTTATAGTAACCAGCAGCCAGGAAATTAAAAGGCGCATTGCCATGGGAAAGTCTGCTGTTAGGGACCTCTCCAAAGTACTGAAGAGCAATGGTGTCTCCCTGGAGACTAAGGTGCATCTGATACAGGCCATGGTTTTCACAATCACTTGTAATGCATCAGAGAGTTGGACAATGACCAAGGAGGATAGAAGGAGAATTGATGCCTTTGAGCTGTGGTGCTGGAGAAGAGTATTGAAAATACCATGGACTGCTAGGAAAACAAACAGATTTGTCCTGGAAAGGGTTAAACCGGGTGGTTCCTTGGAGGCAAGGATTCTGAGGCTCCGTCTAACATACTTTGGACATGTTGTGAGGAGAGACGGGTCCTTGGAGAAGGACATCATGCTTGGGAGGGTGAAGGGCAGGCACAGGAGCGAAAGGCCCTCTATGAGGTGGATTGATTCAGTGACTGGGATAATTGGGATGGGAGTGTTAGAGACAGTGCGGTTGGCACATGACAGAGCAGAGTTTAGGGCTGTTGTACATAGGGTCGCTATGAGTCACAGGCAACTCGATGGCACATAACAACAACAACAACATCTCAAGAATGTTAATACTGCTGATGGACTAAAAGTCACTAATTTGTCCACAAAAAATAATATCACTTTTTTTAAATGATGAAACCAGTTTCTGCCTAGCCAATTCAAGGTCATGACAACCCATGTGTTCTCCATGACTCAGAAGCCTGCCCTATACTGAACCAGTCTCACTGACTCTAACACACCTATCCCACTACCTCAGTTACTGTATCAATCTATCTAGTCCAGGGTCTTTCTCTCCTGTATTGTCCCTCCACCCCTGCAAACATGATGTACTTTTCCAAGGACCAGTTCCTCCTTGCCACATGCCCCAAGTATGAAAGACAGAGCCCTTAAAATCCTTGCCTTCAAGGAGCAGCTTAGTTTCACCCTCTTCAACATAGACTTACTTTTTCTTCTGGCAGTTTGTGATATGTTCAATACTCTTCTCCAGCACCACAACTCAAAAGCATCAATTCTTCTGTCAACTATGGTCATTGTCCTCTCTGATGCATAGTAAGTAATTGCAGAGACCACGGCCTGTTTCAGGCACATCTTGGTCTGTAGACTGACATTATTGTTTCTCAGTACTCTGGAGAGGTCCCTGACAGCAGATTTTCCTAGTGCAATTTATCTTTTAATTGCCTGACTGCTGGCGCCAAGAATGTTGGTAGCAATCTGAATCTCTTCTCCATCCATCACGGTGCTGCCATCTGGGCCAATAATGAGAATTTATTTTCTTGAATTTGAGCTTCAATCCGTATTGCAGACTATAGTCCTAGATCCTCTGCAGCAAATGCTTCAGGCCTTCCTCCGTTTCAGCAAGCAAGGTCTTGTCTTCTACATAATGCAGATTGTAGATGAGTCTTCTTCCAATCCTGATGCCACATTTTTCAACATAAAACCCAGCCTCCCAAATGATCTGCTCCACATTTAGATAGAAAAGGTATGGAGATAAGATGCATCCTGATGCACTCCTTTCCTGATTTTGAACCCCCCAGTGTTTCCTTGCTCTGTTCTGATTACTGCTTCCTGGGCCAAGTATAGGTTTCACATGAACACAATCATGTGTTCTGGGATTCCTATTCTTCTCAATGTTAGCCACAATTTATTGTGATTCACACCGCCAATGCCATTGCCAAAATATTAAATTGTTAAAATTTATATTTTACAATTAGTAAACAGTTTCTGTCCTGACATTGTCCTGCTACCTAAACTCCCTTCCAGAAGTATGAAAATTTTTCTCATGATCAAGACACTAATGAATTAATTCCCAACTTAGCTATGACTGGCTTCCATTCTGATTGGTGAAAATTAATTGTTAAATATGTCTTTAAAGGTAATATCAACTAATGCCACTCTCAAAGGAATAAGATATTGTCTAGATGTCTAACTTGTACTATTTGGTGATATTTAGACTTCAGCTGATAGACAACTGTCTATCCTTAAAGAAGTCCTTGTAGCATAGTGCTCTACTGAAAATGAGAAGGCCAATGGTTCAAACTCACCAACCACTCAAGTGGGAGAAAGCTAAGGAATTCTGTTCCCATAAAATTATAGCCTCAAAACCTTGTGGAGCAGTTACATTCCTACAGTTAGTTT
>NW_006399829.1:7180366-7184932 GCF_000299155.1 Elephantulus edwardii | reverse complement strand
ATAGCTTGCCTCGGGAAACACTATGAACCTAGAGAGAGAATGAAAGGCACCCAAGCGTTGAGGACTCTCCTTCATTTCATAGGGTCACTATGAGCTGTTTGTGACTTGACGGCACTTAACAACAACAACAGCATGTGCATGTATGTACATATGTGTGGGTATATATGTATGTATATATGTGTACGTATGTGTGTGTGTATTCCTATATTCTTCCTTAGGAGTCAGAATCTAGTTGAAGGTATGGATTTTATTTGGGTCTGTCCCTTTCTTCCCTCATAACTGCTGCTCTTTAGAATCCTTTTTCTAAGACGTTATTAAGTTGACTTCAATTCATGCCACTGCCGTTGATGGTGTTGTTAAGAGTACTCAGGTGGACACTGACTTATAGTGATCCAATGTACAAGAAAGCAAAACTCTGCCTGATCTTACATCCACTAGTTGCTCAGTGGGAAAAGGATGCGCAATGTCCTCCTATGAAACTAACTGCCTCTGAAAACCCATTAGAGGATCAGCTGTGGGTTGGTTCTGACTCAACAGTAAACACCATCAGAACAAAAATCTGTCTGATCTTACATATTCCTCACTATCTCTGCTGTTCTCAATCCACTTGTCCACATGTTGTGTCGATCCATGTATGAGGGTCTTCCTTTTGTTCACACACCTTCTTTTTCAAGAATGACATCCTTTCCCAAAGAGTGGTTCCCTTCTAATATCATGCCCAAAGTAGGTGAAACAAAGTCTCAGCATCTCTATTTCTAAGGTACACTCTGCTGAACTACTTCCAAAACTGATTTGATTGTACTTTTGGCAGCCAGTGGTATACAGTATTTGTTGTTATGTACCATCTAGTAACCATAAATACCAGACATGAACCTTGCCTTTTCTGGCTCCATCCTCATGATCCCCACCATGCCCCTGTCCATTGTTTGTTTGTTTGGGTTTTTTTTTAAATTGCTGGATTTTCATCCATTCATTGTTGCCGAATTTCCTCCCTCCTCACCTTTCCCTCCTTGCCCCAGTTCTCTTTGCAATGTACCTCTTATTCTAAACCACTATCTTACATATAATGCCTAATAATATATTTCTTTTAAAAAGTTCTCTCCTTCTTCTGTTCCAATACCATGTTCATTTCCTATCCATTCTTTTCTTTTGCTCTTCCCAATCTCCCATGTCAGTTCTGCTTCATAACAATGGCATTATGCAGTATTTGTCTTTTGAGGCAGAGATATTTCATTCAGTGTAATATCCTCCAGGGTCACTCCTGGTCTGTAGTGTTTCACAAGTTCACTATTCTTCAGTGCTGCATAGTATTCCATTGTGTGAACATACCATAGTTTTTCTATCGATTCGTTCAAGTCCACTGTAAAAGTTACTGTGTAGATTCATCTCCTTGAGGATCTCCCTCTTTTTTTATTCCTCTACCTTTCCAAGTACATTATCTTTTCCCAAGGATTGGCCTCTACTGATAGTATGCTCAAAGTATGTGAGACAAAGTTTCACCATGCCTCTAAGAAGCACCCTGATGGCACTTCCTCAAAGACACACTTTTTTGTTCCATAGAATGAGTACTCTTCTTTAATGCCATAATTGTAAGGCATAAATTCTTTTTTAAAAATTTTTTATCTTATATTGGTATGTATGCAAAATTAATATTCATCATGTTTCACACTATCCTTTATTCACACTATGTTTTATATAATTGTTCTCATTCATTGTATTTTATAAAATGGTTCACCACTAAACTATACCCACCATTACCCTGTCTTTTCAGGTCCCTGACAGATCTTTCCAAATAGTAACTCAGTCTCAAAAAGACAAATACTAATTAAAACTATTATTGTAAAAGTATAAAGATAACTATTAAAAGGTTTATGGGAGTCTAAGGAGAGAAGGAGTTGGAGCAGAGAGGTGAGGATAGGTGGGATAAAATTATGAAGTTGTACAGTTTGGGTGGGTGGAAGGAGTGAGTAAAGAAAGGACATCAATTCTTTTTAAGTCATCCTTATTCATTGTCTAACTTTCAGAAGCATAGGAAGCAATTGAAAATACTGTGGTTTGGATCAAGCACATCTAAATCTTTGACATCCTTGCTTTTTATCACGTTAGAAAGGGCTTTGACAGCCGATTTTCCCAATGAAACCTGTTTTTTGATTTCTTGACCACTGTTATTATGAAAATTTATTATGGGTTCAGGTAAAATAAAATCACTGATAACATCAATCTTTTTCCCCTCTATTATAATGTTCCCTATTAATTCAGTGGTTAAGTATTTTTGGTTTTTTGATATTGAGATGTTACTCATATTGGAGATTATAATTTTGATCTTCTGCAATAAGTACTTCAAGTCATCTTCACTTTCTGCAAGCAAAATTGTGTCATCTAAGTAACACAGGTTGTTGATGAGTCTTCCTTGAACTGTGATGCTAATCTCTTCTTCATATAGTCCAGCTTCTTGAACCATTTGCTTAGTGTACAGAGTCAATAAGTATGGAGAAGAGACGTAACCCTAACATACATTTTTCCTTATTTTAAACCTTATGTACATCCCTTGTTCTATTTGGACATCTGCTTCTTGGTTTATGAGGGGACCTGCAGGGGCACAATTGAATGTTCTGGTATTCCCATTCTACTCAATGTTAGCCATAACTTGTTATGATCTACAGAGTCAAATACCTTTTGATAGTCAATAAGCCACAAATAAACATCTTTCTGGTATTCTCTACTCATGCATGTATTATCTGATATCATCAATGATATCTTTCCTATCAGACCTTCTTCTGAATCCAGTTTGAATTTCTGGCAGTTCCTCATCAATGTGCTGTTTCAGCTGTCAGTATTTTTTAAAAAAAATATATTTTCTGCAAGATTTTACTTTCATGAGATATTAGTGATGTTATTCAACAATTTACTCATTCTGATGGATCACTTCCAGAATACAGACTATCATCGAATATAAGACTACAGACGTCAATATATATTACATCACAACATCTAGAAAATTAAAAGAAAATTCTCACAGCTATACAAACAGGCAATATGGTAGATGGAGAAATTATTAAAGTTGCGAATAATTGTATTTTATTTGGGTCTACAGCCTCCCACAATGGTTGCACTATTTACTTTTAGCAGTGTATGAGAGTTCAAATTTCTCCGCATATTCGCCAACAGCTATTATTTCTGGAGTGAGATGCCATCTCATTGTTGTTTGAATTAGAATTTATCCAATTGCTAGTGATTGTATTTAGTCTTGTGTTTGCTGGTTATTTGATTATCTTCTTTGATGAAAAGTCTTTTCACATCTTCTGCTCATTTTGTGATAAGGTTGTGTGTCTCATTGTAGAGGTGCTAGAGACTCAGCTATCTCACTACTGGGAATATATCTTAAAGAAATCAGAGTTTCAACACAAATGGATATATGCACATTAATGTTTATTGCACATTATTCATAACAGGAAAAACATGAAGGTAGTACAAATGTCAATCAACAAATGGATGTGTAGAGAAACTGATATTTTCACACAATGGAGGACTACTCAGCACTGAACAATAATGATTTCATGAAATACTCTACAGCATTGATAAGTCTGGATGACATTGTGCTGAGGGAAATAGCTCAGTCACAAAAGGCTAAATACTATATAAGATCACTATTACAGAAAAATAAGATAGTTGTAGGATGAGAGAGGAAGGAGTAAGGAGTGTAAGAGAAGAATGGATAGATAATTCCCGTACTGGAAATGGTGAAGGGAAGTTCAATCTGAAATGTATAGACAATCAGATATTACATATACTTAACAATTTGGAACAAGATATGCACTACAGATTAAATGGGACTGTAAGGGGGAAGGATAAGAAAAGAAAAGGAGGGAGAACCCCAAACAACAGACAGGTAGGTAAAGGTATACAGTAAAGGGTTTACTTTTACAATGTAAAAAGTAAATTACAGCAATCAGTGATTATTAACGCCTATGAACAGTTTCTGAAAAAACTAAATTTATGTGTAAACTTTCACTCAAATAAAAAGTAAATACTATCGTGCATCTGTGGCTAACTCTGAGAAGAATGGGAATTCCAGAACATTTGATAGTGCTTATGTAAAACCTGTACTTAGACCAGGAGGAAGTCATCAGAACAGAGCAAGGAAACACTGCATGAATCAAAATTGGGAAGAGTGTACACCGTGGATGTGTCCTATGTCCATACCATTTTAATCTATATGTAGACTAGATTATCCGGAGTGCTGGACTATCTAAGGAGAAATGTGGCATCAGAATTGGAGGAAGATTCATCAACAATCTGTGTAACACAGATGATACAACCATGCTTGTTGAAACTGAGGAGAACCTGTAATACTTTCCTCAGAAGGTCAAGGACTGCAGCCTTAAATATGGATTGAAGCTCAACATCAAGAAAACAAAGAATCTCACCACTGGGCTGATTGGCAGCATCATGATAAATGATGAAGAGTTTGAGATTGCTAACAGTTTTAGTTTACTTGGCTCCATAATGAACATTCTAGGTACAAGCAGACAGGAAATTAAAGATTAATTGCATTGCGAAAGTCTG
>NW_006399829.1:7177164-7179206 GCF_000299155.1 Elephantulus edwardii | reverse complement strand
TAATCATATAACACTTTCAGGCATCTATTCTAGTGTAGAGTTCGTTATCAGTCCGCTCTTTTCCTGTTCTTTCCTGATCCTCCGTATCAGTCCTATTTTATAAAAGTGGTATTACACAGTATTTGTCCTTTTGTGACTAAGATATTTCACTTAGCATGAGGTCTTCCAGGCTCACACATACTGTGTAGTGTTTTACAAGTTCATGTTTTTCAGTGCTGTGTAGAATTCCCTTGAGTGAATGTGACATAGTTTTTCTGTCCATTCCTTTGTTGATGGGCAGCTGGGCTGCTTCCATATCTTTGCTATTGTGAATGAAGTAGCAGTAAACATGATTATGTTTACTTTGGGTATGTCACCAGAAGGGTCCAGTCCTTGGAGAAGAATATCATGCTTTGAAGGTTAGGGGGTCAGCACAGAAGAAGACGACCCTGGATGAGATGCATTTACAGTGACTGTGGAAATGAGTCAAGGGGTGTCAGAGATGATAAGGTTGGTTCTGAACAGGGCAACTTTAAGAGCCATTGTTCATAGGGTCTTTATGAGTCATAGATGACTCTACAGTTCATAATAATAACAAACATGGGTTTTCATACATCTGTTTGAGTTGTGGCTCTAGTTTCTTTAGGGTATATTCTCAGTAGTTAGTAGCTGAGTCAAATGGTATTTCTATTCCAACTTTTTGAGAAAGTGCCATACTACCAAAAATTTGATGATTTGAAGCCACTAGCTGTCAAGGGAAAAAATACAACCTTCATTTGCAAAGATTTACAACTTAAAAACCTCTAAGTGCAGTTCTCCTCTGTACTATAAATTTAACTCAATTCATTGCTGAATCAGAATTGACTTATAGTGACTTCTCAGTGGGTTTTCAGAGACTGCAAATTGCATACGAGGAGAGTTCTCTCAGAGTCAATGATGGGTTCAACATGCCAGAGAGAGGTTTAGAAGCACAACTCCATACCTACCTAAACCACCAGAACTCCCTTTGTCCTGTAAGGTCACTATTAACAGAAATCAACACAATGGTAGTAGATTGTTGTCATGGTTAAATGTTGTTGAATCAAGAATTGCCCATAGACTGAATGGGTTTGGATTTATGGCAGGCCTGTCCCCTTGGGTCTCTCACAGTGGTCCATGCCAGAGTGGACTGTAACCCCAAACCATTGCCTGGCCTCCTTGCTCTTAGGCTGCAGGCACGGAAGCAGGTTGCAAAGTGAAAATAAAAAAATAATTACTCATAGAAACTCTATGAACAGTAGATCTGAACTCTGTCCTATCCTGTACAATCCTTTTCATTTCTGACACACTTGAGCCCATGGCTGAAATAACTGTATCAATCCATGTTTTGAGGGTCTTCCTCTGTTTCTCTGACCCTCCACCCTTCCAAGCACGATGTTCCTTGCTAAGGAGTAACCTATCCTAACAACATACCCAAATAAGTGAAAAGAAGCTTCACAATCCTTGCCTCCCAGGAGCCTCTGCTTGCATTTTTTCCAAGACATATTTGTTTGTCTCTTGTTGTTGTTGTTGTTATGTGCCATCGAGTCACTTGTGACTCATAGCGACCCTATGTACAACAGCCCTAAACCCTGCTCTATCCTGTGCAAATCGCACTGTCCCTGACACACCCATCCCAATTACCCCAGTCACTGAATCAATCCATCTCAAAAAGGGTCTTCCCCTCCTGCACCATCCCTCCATCCTCCCAAGCATGATGTCCCTCTCCAAGAACCTCTCTCTCCTTACAACATGTCCAAAGTATGTCAGACGAAGTCCCAGAATCCTTGCCTCCAAGGAGCAACGTGGTTTAACCATCTCCAAGATGAATCTGTTCATTTTCTTAGCAGCCCATGGTACATTCAATACTCTTCTCCAGCACCACAGCTCAAAGGCATCAATTCTCCTTCTATCCTCTTTGGTCATTGTCCAACTCTCTGATGCATAACAAGTGATTGCAAAGACCATGGTCTGTATCAGACACACCTTAGTCTTCAGAGAGCCACCATCACTCTTCACTACTTTAGAGAGGTCCCTAACAGCAG
>NW_006399829.1:7171221-7176056 GCF_000299155.1 Elephantulus edwardii | reverse complement strand
AAAAAAAAAACCAAACAAACTCAAATCACTGTGGATATACTAATATATAGTAAAACTAAGAATGGGTTTTGTTTTTATGTTCCATTGAGCTGGAACCAAACCGTAGCTGACCCTCCAGGAGGTTTTCAGAGGCAGTAAATAATACAGTTAGAGTCCATCTGCATATATCATGGTACAGCTGGTAGATTTTAACTATATACCTTTGGAATGGTAGCATGACTCCTTAGCACTAGGCCACCAGAGCTACAGGATGTCCAAAATTTTCTCTTATACCTATCATGTGAGGCATGGATAGATCAACACAGTTTTATGTCAGAAAATCAGCACTGCTTTTGCCATCTAATCCTATTTACTCAGCTCACTAATGAAGATACTGAGCCTCAGAATAGTTAAATAACTGTTTGAGTTCACCAACTAGTAAATGGTTGTTGTTTGTTGTTATGTGCTGTCAAGTCGCTTGCAACTCATAACAACCCTAAGTACAAGAGCCCTAAACCCTGCTCTATCCTTTGCCAAGCTCACCATCTCTGACGCACCTACTCTCATTACCCCAATCACTGAATTGATCCATCTAATCAAGTCTTCCTCTCTCCTTCATCCATAAAATGTGATCTTTGTGCTTTGAAATAAAGAATTGCCATTTAAAAAAAAAAAGAGTCTTCCTCTCCTGCACTGTCCCTCCACTCTCCCAAACATGATGTCCTTCTCCAAGGACAGGTCTCTCCTTGCAACAAGCCCAAAGTTTTTCAGACTAAGCTTCAGAATCTTTGCTTCCAAGGAACAGCTCGGTTTTACCTTCTACAGGACAAACCTGTTTGTTCTCCTAGCAGTCCATGGTATATTCAACACTCTTCTCCAGCACCACAGCTCTAAGGCATCAATTTTCTTTCTATCACCCCTAGTTATTGTCCAGCTCTCTGATGCATAGCACACAATTGCGAAGACTGTGGCCTGAATCAGGTACACCTTAGTCTTCAACCTGACGTCATTGCTCTTCAGTACATGGGAGAGGTCTCTGATAGCTAACTTTTCCAATGTAATTTATCTCTTGATTTCCTGGCTGCTGGTACCAAGAGTATTGACTTTAAAGCCAAGCAAAGATTTAAATCAAGGCTCCAAACTTGAGTTATTTCTACTATTTCATGTCTCATCACTCAGCAAAATTCATGCTGACTCAGGAAAATGTTTACTTTAGTGTTTCATGCTTAAAAAGATCTCAACAGACCACTCAACTCTCTTCCCTGTCTCTGAACAAACTCAAATTCACAGCTTTTGAATCAAAACTGACTCATAGCTGACCATTCATTTGATTTCTGAGTCTGTAAGTCAGACAAAAGAAAGTTGCCCATCTTTCTCCCTTGGGACTGTTGGTGGATTCAAACTCCCAGAAACACATTGCCTTTTTGTTAGCAGTACAACTCCCTATGGACTACACCATCAAAGTTCTCTAAATAGTGTTCTGAAATCCTATTACTCCTATTTCAGTATTATCTGCTCTCAAGGTCAATGGGGCCTTGGCAAGGGATTATACATTTATTACGCTGGGTCATTGTCTTGGAAACTTTGGGAAATATAAAGTAAGCTATTAAAGCAGAAACATAAACCCTTGTTGAAAGATTAAGAAAAGCCAGTAAAGGTAAGTCCTTGTGCCTTTCTTTTACTGTGATAAAGACATTGCCCTTAAAATTTCAACCAGAAGGCAGATAATATGCTATTGGTTTTTATTGCTTCATACTGGATTTTTAAAAAGTATTTACATATGCTGGGAGAGTTGCATAATAGGAAACCTTGAAGCACCAAAGGCAAACAACAGCAATTGAAAATACAACTTCATTGGATTAGAACAAAAACCAAATCGATCGAAACAAATTTAAGAACATCAATAAAATAAAACAACCACTAATCAGAAAATAAAAAGATATATTCTAGGCCTAGTTCTGCCTGACTCAATGCATCACATGCAACTTAACTTTTTTACATCTCTGAGCCTCAGTTTCCTCATTTATATATTGATTTGAGATCCTGTGCTAAGAAATATCAATTAGGTTTTATTCAATAAAATGCTTCCACATCATCTTATTATCAATCTGCAAAAATAGTTTCTTTCTTTTCCTTCCCTTGGAAGAAAACCAAATGTCTACATCAGCCAAAGCCTTGCACTGACAACTATGTCTTCTAGTGTTGTGATTGATGAGGGGTGACACTGCTGCTTAGCTGGTCTAGACTCTAGAGTTGCAGATGGGGAGGACCACATGCTATGTGTACTTTGGCAGAAGAACTATGCAGCCTTCTGCCAAGTAGAGCTGTTGTCCCAAGGATTCTCAGAAATGAACAAAACCTGCACGCTCTGGGACAACCAGTTCTCTCTCTCTCTATTCCGCCTCCACCGGGAATGAGAGTTTTGAAAGCTGCTTACAGGAATCTCTTTACTAATCTTCTGACTTTAGAATACCTACCTTCCCCAACATGTGTACTTTTCCACCTACTAAAAGTGGCTTTCTTAGTGGTTATCCCCCTTCCTTTTTTTAATTGCCTTTAAGAACTTAAAACATGGAAATAAAAGAAACCCAAAATAGTTAAACAATCTTCAAAAATAAGAACAAAGAGAACAGAGAACTCACACTTCCTGATTTTAAAATTTCTCCCAAGATGTAATAAGTAAGCAATGAGGTACTGGAATAAGGATAGGGGTTTTTTGATCAATGGAATAGAATTGAGAGTTCAGAAATAAAAGTGCCAAGTCCATTTGATGAGCAAAGAAACATCTTTCCAATAAATGAGGCTGGAACATCTTATCCAAATATAAAAGAGTAAAACTGGACCTCTTACACCTTAAAATATACTAATGCAAAACAGATCATACATCTAAGTGTAAGGCCTAAATTTACAAAACTGCTTGAAAAAAAACCAGAGGGAGACCTTTTTTTTAATAATCCCTGGACAAACCCCCAACAAGCTGGTTGACATAGTGACTGTAACAATGGCCTCAGGTATATCATGAGGACAGTGCATGACAGAGCAAGGTGCAAGTATATATTGTTCATAGGGTTACTGTAAGTCATAGACAATGCCATAACACCTAACTACCACTACTACTACTACTACTAGAAGAAAATAGGATAAATTTCCATGATTTTGGATTAGGCAAGATTAGGTGACATCAAAAATATATATGTTATAGAAGTTGTGAACAGATATGTGAACACCATACTAGCTACAATGTTCTTTAAAATAGCAAAGAGGTAGAACCAAACCAAATGTGCATCCACAGAAAAAGTGGACAAGCTATGGTACATTCACACATTGACTATATAGGACTAAAAATCAATAAAGTGCTCACAAAAGACTTCATAGCGTGGATTCACCTAGAGGACGTATGCTAAGTGAAATAAATCACTCAGCAGGAGAAATATTGTATAAGACCATTGTTATAAAAAGCTAAGGAAATGTTTATATATAACCACAATAATTCTTGCATGGTTACCAGGGATTGGAACAGAAGGAAAGAGAAGTAAAAGCATTAGTACTTATATAAAAGGTACATAGTAAGATGGGTGAGGTGAAAGATAATATTCAATAAAAGGATGATCAAAGTAATATCCCTAAGGAAAGGGAACACATAAAGAAGTATAGAAAGATTAATGGAAATCAGCTTTACTGTGAGAAGTAATAAAATTGTGATTACATTGTGGCTATAAAAATAATGGTTGAATGAAATATTGTCTTTTAAAAAAAGAATAAAATTATATACTTTATCAGGTCTAAGAATAATAGTACTTCCAGTGATACTTCCATGTTGTTTTTGTTAGGTGTCATCAAGTTGACTGTGATTCATTTCAATCTTATGAAGAACAAATCTGAACTGTACCCTATCCTGAACCATCCTTATGACCTCTGTTAAGTTCAAGTCCATTGGGATAGTCACTGTGAATTTCCATAGAATGTTGTAAATACTAGTGTTGTTGTTGTTAGGTGCTCTCGAGTAGAATATAACTCATGGAAACTCGATGAACAAAAGATCTGAACCATGTTCTATTTTGTGCCATCCTCACACTATTGCTGTTATTATACCATGATAATTAATGTTATAAAACAAAATGAATATTTGCTCTCAGAGACCTCTCCAGAGTACTGAAGAGTAACGATGTCAGTCTGGAGACTAAGGTGTGCCTGATACAGGTTGCAATTACTTGCTATACAACAGAGAGCTGAATAATGACTAAGGATGATAGAAGGAGAGTTGATGCCTTTGAACTATGGTGCTGGAGAGGAGTCTTGAATATATGATAGACTGCTAGAAGAACAAACAAGTTCGTCCTTGAAAAGGTGAAGCCAGACTGTTCCTTGGAGGCAAGGATTCTGAGGCTTTGTCTGACATACTTTGGACATGTTTCAAGGAGGGACAAATCCTTAGAAAGGGATGTCATGCTTGGGAGAGTAGAGGGACAGCACAGAAGAGGAAGACCCCAGAAGTGGATGAGATGGATTGATTCAGTGACTAGGATAATGGGCTTAGGTGTGTCAGAGACAATGAGAGTGGCACAGGATAGAGCAGAATTTAAGGCTGTTGTACATAGGGTCACTATAAGCAGCAGGTGACATGACGGCACATAACAACAACAATATACTTCATTGAACACTATCACAAAAGTAAGAACACAGCCCACATAATTGAAGAAAATATGTGTCATTCTATCTCTGATAAATATCTTATACCCAAACTATGTAACAAACAGAACTCAGTAATAATAACCTGATGTATCAGTGGAGAAAGAATCTACACAGACACTTCTATGAAGAGATATATAAATGAACAATAATTTCATGACATTATG
>NW_006399829.1:7164935-7171121 GCF_000299155.1 Elephantulus edwardii | reverse complement strand
GCCTTATTTTTTGCCATTTCCTTCAAAGCAGCCTGAACTTCTTCTTCATCACCATAGGCTCTTGCTCATATGTTGTTTCATGAAATTCCTCTGTGTCTGCCAATTCCTTTTGATACAGTGACTCAGTATATTCTGTCTATCTTCTTTTAATACTTCCTGGACCATTTAATATTCTGCCTAAAGCATCCTTGATTACATGGGATATTTAACATTCTTATTTAGCAACACAACTCAAAGGAATTAATTCTTCTTTCATCCTTATTTGTTGTCTGGCACTCAAATTCATAGCAGGTGATTATTGCTTAAATCAGGTAAACTTAATCTTTGACCAACAATGAGCTGAAACTAAAATCTTGCTCTTTAGGAATTTGGAGAGGTCCCTGACAGCTGATTCCCCCGTTGTTATGCACCTGCAGATCTCCTGACTGCTTGTAGGTTGTTGATTGTGGATCTAAGCAAGATTAAATCAATTACAATTATCAAAGGAATCTCTGAAACTTGCTCAGGAACATAGAAAAGCCAAAGCAAAGAAATGACAAAGAGTGGAACACATTATCGTACATTAGGGTTTTAGTAGTAGATTAGGGTGTTTTTATGCATTTTTTGAGAATGTGTACTGTGCTAGTTAATATTTTAGAGTTGTCATTTTAAATTTAGACTACAGAATTTGCCATCAAGGACCTCTTTAGAGTCCTAAGCAGCAAGGATATCTGGTTAAAACTAATATGTGTGTCACCCAAGCCATGATATTTTCAACTGCTTCATATGCTTGTGAAAATTGAATGATGAATAAATAATACTGAGAAGGAATTCATGTCTTCAAACTGCAGTGTTGGCATAGATCATTGAAGATACCATGGATTTAGAAAAGAACAAACAAATATGTCTTGAAAGAAGCACAGCCAGAGAGCTTCTTAGAAGCAAAAATTATGAGACTTCGTCACATACTTTGGGAATGTTGTTAGGAGAGGCTATTCCTTGGAAAAGGACATATAAAGTGTGGCTTGGGGTAGGGAGGGGTGGGAAAGGCCCTCAATGAAATGAATTGACATGGTGACTTCACCAGTGGGCTTGAGCATTACCAGGATTGAGCAAATGGCACAAGATCGGGCAAGATCCCCATCTGCTTTGTAGAGGGTAGCTCTGAATTGGCATCAACAGCACCTAACAACAATAACAACAGATGCTCCATTTGGTAATAAATAGAATATGTCATTGCAGGAACACAGATCAGAACAAGTTCAGAGGAAAAAATATGTGTCATTTCTAATGCGTTACAACTTGAGGTCTAAGTGTGTGCATGCAGTGTACTGGCGAAGCATGCTGACTTTGAAAATTCTGCACTATTTACACTGCCCTTTATCTTTCACATTCTTTCTTTAGTATGGGACTGATTTATGCATTACAGTAACTCTTCCTTGAGCTTTTTGTTTTATTGAGTTTCCATAGCCTCAAGCATGAGTAGTATAAGGTCTATATTAGTTCTACAATCCTTTGATAAAAACATCATTATTTCTTATCTTGCTAATAAGCCTTCTCTAATGGCCCAATAAGTGTGAAAAGAGTAAAAATTCCTCATTTTGCAATTTATCCAATGCTCTGATCACAGAATTGTATCGTGTATTTCTTGCTCTTTATCTGTCTGATAAAATATGATGTTTAATCTCTTATTTTTTTAAGAGTAGCCATGTAAAAATTAGATTTTTGCATTAGTTTTCAAGTGCCAGCTTTCAAACTTCTTAAAAAAAAATGTAATGTGTTCATACTTTTAGAAGAAGCTTCTTTATTTCAATCTGAATTATACATTAAATTCTGCTTTGAGACAAACAAAAAGTACAGAGATATACTACTTGGAAAAAAAACAGAGCATCTTTCAATTCATACCTAGGAATTGATGGAAATTAAATTCCCTGTATTTTCAGGCTTACAGGATAATGTTAATGTTATTCATTGTAATAATTCTTAATAACAATGATTGAGAAGCAATACAAGATTTTTAATAATCAAAAGTAGACTTAATTATGTTCATTACATTCTACTTTTTTAATGAAGACTGTTAACCAAAAGAGTCAAAATAGTGTTTTCTGGGTAACGTTAAGTTAATAAAAATAGTTTAATTCAATAGACTATCCAATTTCCCCAGTCCTTTTAATTAATCAAAATAGTCTTGCATTGCTATAGTAACATGCTTGTCACAACTTCAAGTAATCAGCTGAATGACCTTACGTAAAACATTTAATCATTGTCATGTAAGACCCTACTGATACTAGCATTTGATTTCAAGCAAGAGATTGTGAGACAGAGGAGGGAAAATCCTTTATTGCATATAAGACATTTTAATTTCCCTAATATGTATTCTCACACTGATTTATAGGATTCTTAAGAAATTCCACAAATCAAAAAGAAAAGGGAAGCATCTGGGTACATAAGGTTTGTACCACTTTCTATAGACTTTCACTCAATTTTACACTTAATGCTGTAGTAGATAGGCAGTTACCTTGTTAAAAATAATTATATATAATACAAACTGGGTTTAGAAGATGTCGCGGGCACCAGAGATATTATCACCCATGTCAGATGGATCTTGACTAAGAGCAGAGAATATCAGGAAAATATCTGTGTTGTGCAAAGGCATTTGACTGTGTGGATCACAACAAGTTGTGGCTAACTTCGAGAATGGAAATCTCAGAACACTTGGTTGTGCTCGTGCAAAAACTGTACTCAGACCAGGAAGGAAGCAGTCATAAGAATAAAGCAAGGAAACAGTGCATGGTTTAAAATCAGAAAAGGAGTGCATCAGGGACGCGTCCTATCTCCCTACCTTTTCAAACTGCATGCTGAATGGATCATTTGGGAGGCTGGGCTTTATGAGGAGGAGTGTGGCGTCGGGATTGGAGGAAGAGTCATCAACAGCCTACATTATGCCGAAGCCACAACTTTGCTTGCTGAAACTGAGGAGGACCTGAAGCCCTTGCTGCAAAAGGGCAAGGACTGTAGTCTTCAATATGGATTGAAGATCAGCATCAAGATTCTCACCCCTGGACCAATTGGCAGAACCATGATAGATGGAGAAGATTTTGAGGTTGTTAACAATCTCAGCTTGCTTGGCTCCACTACCAACACTCTAGGCACCAGAAGTCAAGAAATGAAAAGACAAGTTGCATTAGGTCAGTCTTTCGTCAGGGGTCTTTCCAAGTACTGAGAAACAACACTGTCAGTCTAGAAGAGACAAAGATATGCCTAATCCAGACCATGGTCTTCATCATTCATTACTTGCTATGCATCAGAGATCTGAACAATTATTAAAGATGACAGAAGAAGAATTGATGCCTCTGAGTTGTGGTGCTGGAGCAGAATCTTGAACATACCACGGACTGCCAATAAAACAAATAAGTCTGTCTTGGAGAGGGTGAAACCAAGTTTCTCCTTGGAGGCTAGGATTTTGAAGCTCCATCTCACCTCATTTAAGCATGTGACCAAGAAGGATTTGTCCTTCGAGAATGACATTATGCTTGGAAAGGTGGAGGGACAGACCAGGAGAGGAAGACCCCAGATGAGATGGATTGACACAGTAACTGGGGCAATGCAGGTACGTTTGTCAGAGCCAGCGAGACTGTCTCAGAACAGAGCAAGCTTCAGAGCTTTTGTACATTGGATTGCTATGAGTTGGAGGAGACTTGACAGCACGTAACAACTACAACAACGTATAGCAATAATATGAAATAGGGATATATATAGTAAATAAAATGTACAATTTTATTTTAACAACAGTATATACACATAGAGATTATCCCATATTTAGACAGCATTTCTCTGAGTTGTGAATATTCCTCAGTCAGTCTCATCTTTTTTCTTGAACTTCATATAAATAAATCACATAGCATGGCTATTATATATATGGTTTCTTTTTGATCAATGGAATAGTTTTGAGATTCATCAACACAGCTTTGTTTATCAGTGTATGTACATGTGTATAAAATGACACTTCTTAGATAAAAACAGTGACCTTGAGTCTGCCATACTAGATCAAAACAAATTCTTACCCTAGCGTTAATGTTCCCATACACAACATGATCTTGATTCCTGCAACTCATTTGTGGTAACACAATAGGATTCTGGAGTTCATGATATCTTTTAAGACAATAAATATAGTTGTAACTAAATAATTCTATGTTGATTCTTGTATTCCAAAAAGGAACAAAAGTTTTTATGATAAAATTTAGAAAAATTGAAATCAAACAAGAAAATTTTATTTTCTTCTTCCTCTCTTTCTTTCTTTCTTCTTTGGATTACAAGAGACCTAGAGAGGTGAAACCAGGCTGCTCCTTGAAGGCAAGAATTTTGAAGCTTCATATCTCATACCTTGGGCATGTTTCCAGGAGGGACTAGTCCTCAGAGAAGGACATCATGCTTGAAAGGGGGAGGGACAGCTCAGGATAGGGAGACCCAATGTGAGATGAATTAACTAAGTGACTGGGGAAGTGAGATTGGGGCTTTCAGAGAAAATGAGATTGTCACAGGATAGAACAGGGTTCACAGGTATTGTACATAGGGGGTTACTATGAGTCACAAGCAACTCAGTGGCACATAACAACAACAAATTTTATTAAAAAGAATTAATACTTTCCTTTGACATTGAAAGCATCTCTATTCCTAATGCATGAATCCTTTGTTAAATGATAATTTATTGTGTGTCTTTCTTGGTCAGGCCGCTGCATTGCCAGCAAGTTAGAGTGCAATGGAGAAAATGACTGTGGAGACAACTCAGATGAAAGAAGCTGTGGAAGAACAAAGTCAATATGCCCAAGGAATTATTATCCAATCCCGAGTGTGCAACTAATGGGTGCAGGGTAGGTCATCTTTCTTTTTCATTTTTTAAGGAGAAAGGCTAATGATTTGAAAGCAGCAAGTAATGAAGCAAATGTAGTAAGTCATTGGTCTGCCTGCTTCACTACATTCTTGCTGCTCCAGTGAGTCCTGTCTCTGAAAGTGGTGACCATGTACTAGGGACTGTGAACAAAATCCTCACTTCTGGTAAAAATAAAGATTAGTGTGTATTTTAGGTCAGATAAGATTACAGACCTTTCATAGATATTGCTTTCTTTAATCCTCCCCACATCCTTACTAGATATTCCTGAAATAGGAACATTAGAATTTCTAAGTATGAAAAATTCTAGTTCTGATATCTCTAAATGGACTTAGAGCTGGTAGGTGCCAGGATGCATGCTTGGGGCTAAGTCTTAAATTTATAAGCAACACCTATAAATCTCAGGAGCAAATAGAAGTAGAGACCTTTGGAGCAGCACATTTTTAAAGCTTTTTTTTATTATTGATTTTAATGAAAATTTACAGAGACTTTGGATTTCCATTCATTCATTGTTGCACTTTTCTCCCTGCCCAACCTCTCCTGCCTCCTCCACCCCCCGCCAATTCACTCTTCTCTTTGAAAAGTAAAAGAAATTTTCTTTCATTGTTATACATTCCCTCCCCCGCAAGTCCACTCACTATGTAGCCTTCATTTTCAAAAGTAAAAGAAAAATTATTTCATTATTATGCAATCCCTCCCCCCCAAGTTCATTCCACTATGTAGCCTTCATTCTGTGCTCCTGTCATGACAATAATACGTAATCATATATCCCTTTTGAATAGTTCTCTCCCTCATCTGTTTCAATGAAGTATACATGATTTATCCCATCCTTCTCAGTCTCCCCCCACCCCCAAAAGTCAGTCCTGTTTTACAACAGTGGTGGTACATTTGAACTGTTTCCATGTTCTTGTGATGGTGAATAATGCTGCTATGAACATTGGTGTACAAATCTCAGTTAGTGCCTAAGTTCTTATTTTCTCAGGGTATATTCCAAGTAGTGGAATATCTGGGTCATGTGGAATTTCTATGTTCAGCTTTTTGAGGAAGCGCCAAACTGCCTTCCAGAGTAGTACCATTTACAATCTCACCAACAATGTATAAGAGTTACTATCTCGCCACATCCGCTCCAATATTTATTACTTTGGCCACCCGCTTCTGAAATAGCAGGCCTCTGAAAACCCTATGCACAACAGAACACACGCAGAATAACAGAAAGGGCAACCTAGGTACAACTATCAAGTATGGAAATACAAAGGAGGAGGAACAGTTGTAAGCAGACCTAGTGATTAGAACATGGAATGTGAGAGCCATGAATGTAG
>NW_006399829.1:7162903-7164835 GCF_000299155.1 Elephantulus edwardii | reverse complement strand
GTGCTTCAGGTCCTCCTCAGTTTCAGCAAGCAGGGTTGTGTCATCCGCATAACGCAGATTGTTGATAAATCGTCCACAGTCAACATTATTAGTCATCATTGTTGTTCATTTTAGGTCCATCAAGTTGACTATGACTTATAGCATCAAAGATATGAACAACACTTCCTGGTCTTGGGCTATCCTGCATGATTCCATAAAGATTTACATCTAGGAAATCCTATGATACAGTCATCTTCTGTTGAATAGGGTGACTATGAATCCTAATGAATTCAAATCAGGTGGAACACTCAACAAACTGAGCCACAGAAGCTGACAAGAGCTTGAACCTCTTTGGATCTTCTACTAAAGTTAGAAAAATGAGTTTTTCTTCCAGTCATTTGCCATAGCTCCAAACTCTTTAGGAGAGGAATGTCTTTCATATAACTCAGGTAAATTTTAAAGATTGTTCTACATCTACTGAATTCTTGACAATTACTTTGTTTCTAGGTATCATATTTTTGCAGGCGAGGCCAGAGGAGAAGTCCTTGATAACTCTTTCAATGGAGGAATATGTAAAACTGTCAAAAGCAGTAGAGCAAGCAATCCATACCGTGTCCCCGTCAATATGGAAGCTGTCAACTTTGAGGTATGATAACCGTCATGGGGGCACTCCAGCACCAACGGTGATTACAGTGAAGGGATAGAATCACAAAGTAATGAAAACTTGTAATCACCTATTATGCATTGCTATTTATTTGTTCATTCCACGACACAAAAAGGTCAGTGTCAGCATTAATTCACGGATTAAGTAACTGAGGTAACTTGTAAGGAGTTGCACTCTCAACCTAAAGGCATAGGGTCTAAAATCACCATCTGCCCCACAGAAGGAAGATGGGCTGTCTCCTCCTGTACAATTACTACCTCTGAGAACCCACGAGAGGGTCAGCTATGAGTCAGCTCCAACTCAATGATACAAACCAACAGCGACGACAAGTTTGCCCAAACAGTTAGGAAATAGTGTGTTTGAGTTTCAAGTGCAGGTTTCTCTATCTCTATGCTTCCTTAGTGAAAACACATCTATTTCAGATTTTCCCCAGCATAGATATATGGCTTGATTTACTCATAGTTTTCTCCTAACATAATTAGTGTTCTTAAGTGATTGTGAAATTTAAACATTAACAAAGTATTTATCTTCTAAGAAAAGCCAGAAGGAGTCTAAGGATAATGGAGATGTCTGCTTCCCTTCCTTTTTGTTTTACTTGCTGTGTCATTTGTCTGTTTGCTTACTGTCAGAAACAGTAATTTGTAGCTGCAACATTGCATAATCTCAAGAACTGTTCCATGCCTTACATATAATGTTTCAAGTTGAACTGAACTATCTACTTTTTTTAACTTGTGACAAGGGAAACAGACAGGACATGTTTATAATAGTGGCAGTGGCACATACTAATTGGACACAGATAGAAGTTCAGAAGGTCTTAGGACTTGGGTCTGATTCCTGAGAATTGCTTCAAGAATAGTTAAGAGTTCTATGACAAGACATTTAACCTTTCCTTGAAGAATCCTTTTTTAGGATCTTTTTGTGGAAAACAGTGTACTCAAACTTTACAAATACATCAGAATACAAGAAAATAAAAATTAAAAAAAAATTCCAATAGTTTGATTACAAAGTTCATATACATTGTGTTTCCACACTGTTCTTCATTCACGCTGTGTTTCATACAAACATTCCAATATATTGTGTTTCATAAATTAATCATCACTGAACTATGCCCACCATTACCCCATCATTTTAGGTTCCACCATATCTTTCCCAAGAAACATATTTTTAAATTCACTAAACTCAAATTTGCACCGGAACGCAGAGAAGCCAAAGCACAGGGAAGAATTCAAGACATTAAAGAGTTGAATAGAAGATTTCAAAAGGCAGCACGGGATGACAAAGCAAAATAT
>NW_006399829.1:7159533-7161173 GCF_000299155.1 Elephantulus edwardii | reverse complement strand
AACAACAACAACAACAACAACAACTGCAAATTCAAATTACTGGAACAGTGTTGGCAATCTCCTCCAGTACAATGTACTGCCTCTGAAAATATGCTGGAAGATCAACTTTGAGTTGGCTTTAACTCAACGCAAACAACAACAAACAAAATTTAAAAATATTTAATATACACTTTATGTCCTTGAGGTGGCTCCAATTAATAAGCACTGAATTACTAGATGTAAAGTTGTTTTTGTTGTGTAGTCAGAACAGCCATTTAGCTGACCTTCAGATGGGAGGAGATTGTGTATCCTTCTCCTGATGAGCAGCTGATGGATTTGAGCTGTGTCCTTTCGGGACTGCAGTGCAGCTTCTTGCCACTAGGCCACCACTAAAGTTGGCAGTTCAAAATCACCCATATGTGTCTCGGAAAACAAGCCCCATAATCCGCTTCTGGAGGGTCATAGCCTTGAAAACCTTATGAATAAATTTTACCTTAAACAAACGCGGTTCCCATGAGTCAGAATCTACTTATTGACATCTAACAATATACATATCTGATGCATCTATGGGTAGATTTTCCAACTGGAAAATTCATACACTTCAGGGAAGACCTACCTTGAGAAGGCCTATCTATGCCTAAAGGTCAAGATGAAAGAGAGGGAAAGACACTACTCACAATGCACCACAAATCTAGAAAACATCAATGCAAGAGGCCACCACCAACGAAGGTGGCGGGGAAAATCTTAGAGATGGTCTTCATAGGAACTCAGAAGAGATACTTTTCAAAGAAACAACGTCAAAAATTCCATCAACAGTGGTATTACTATGAATATTTATTGAGTAAGCCTGTGGACAGGCCTAGATATAAACATTCCACATATAATAATGCTCTATGGGAGGCTGCTCTCTAGCTCTTCAGCAATCAACTCACAAACTTACTTTCAAGGTCTAATCATTTCCCAAGACAAAGTCGGCTTATGTACTCAGCAAGTAACTGTGCTCAATTACAAGCAACTGGTGTTAACTTCAATATGTGAGGCAAGGGTAAATTTGGGCTTAGAGAACGTTTTATTTAGATCTATGGAATACTCTAGATTTGTAAAAAATGTTTCCATATACTCAGTTCCCATAACAACCTCCCCTGAAGAAAGAAAATTATTTCTATTCATTTTGAAAATAAGAGAACATATGTTCTCTGAGGTTAGATTACTTTCTCGTTGGTATATAGTAAATAAAGGCAGAGTATCCTAGCTTCTATTTCAGCATATGCCATACCAGACATGTTGATAGTAATCTCCAGATAGATGGTAGCAATGGGTTTAAGGTGTGAGTATCATTCACAAACTGCAACTGAGAAAGAATTACCCAGGACTTATTTATGTAATTAAAAAAGAATTATCAGTGATTTGCTGGAGCTAGTTTGATCGTTCTAATGCGAAACTTATACTTGGACCAGGAGGCAGTCGTCAGAACAGAGCAAAGGAACACTGCATGGTTCAAAATTCGGAAGGGCGTACGCCAGGGATGCATCCTATCTCCATACCTTTTCAACCTATATGCAGAACAGATTATTCGGGAGGCTGGGCTCTATGAGGAGAAATGTGGGGTCAGGATTGGTGGACGATTTATCAACAATCTGCATTATACGGATGACACAACC
>NW_006399829.1:7156571-7157738 GCF_000299155.1 Elephantulus edwardii | reverse complement strand
CATGGTATTCTCAATACTCTTCTCCAGCACCACAGCTCAAAGGCATCAATTCTCCTTCTATCCTCCTTAGTCATTGTCCAACTCTCTGATGCATAACATAAAAACAATTTTATAATTATCTGTATTCTCAAGATTTTTAGTCTATTTTTCTGTGTAATGAAAACCTCTCTCCTATTGACATCAAATCAAAACTAGCTCATAGCTGACCTTCCAGGAGGTTTTCAGAGACTGTCAATTGTAAAGGAGGAGACTATCCATCTTCCTTAGTGAAGCTCCAGGTAGATTTGAGCCACCAGAGAGGTTTGGAATACACCTCTTGGCAGACTGTGCTATGTTATATATTCATGTGCTGCTGCATCACAAAGCTTGAAATGTATGATGAAAGGAATATAGATGACTTGGAAAAGGGCAAAGTCTATAAATCAGAGCTCCTTTTATCCTCCACCTTCCATCATTGAGTGTAATGTTAAACATTTACCAGCAGATCAACTGGGTCCACCCATGTCATTGGGAAACAAGAGTCTGGCCAGCAAGTCACATTAGTAAATACATCCTGCAAGTCTTCATTTATATTAAAGTAGACTCATTTCATTCTTAATGTGGCTCTGAAATTCATCCAGTCTTAAGAGCTGCCCACATTGATCAATCGATCTATCTATCTATCTATCTATCTATCTATCTATCTATCTATCCTCTATCAATGTTTTTGATTCTAGCTAATATCTACTTATCTATCTATCTATCTATCAATTTTTATTGGGTATTAGCTAATATACAACTATTTGTCTATCTCTGTGTGTAAGGTTTTAGCTAATATACAACTATTCAGGAAGATCATATAAAATGTGTTTAAACGAATATGATAATATGACCAGACTAATGTCATAAACTGTTGGTTTACTTTGCGTTGATCTCTGTATTACATTTTCATACCTTTAGCAGAGATCTGTGCAAATATATGCTGTAGCTTATTAAACATTACAGAGGAAAATAATTTTAACGGCCATTTGACTTCCCTTCTACCTTGTTGTTTTTATGTGCCGTTGAGTCACTTGCGACTCATAGCGACCTTATGTATAACAGCCTAAACCCTGTTCTATCCTGTACCAGTAGCACTGCCTCCGACACACCCATCCGATTACCCCCGTCACTGAATCAATCCACCTC
>NW_006399829.1:7154575-7155326 GCF_000299155.1 Elephantulus edwardii | reverse complement strand
CAAGAAATCTGGAGAACAACCACCTGGCCAACTGACTGGAAGAGATCTATATTTCTTCCCATCCCAAAGAAGGGTGACCCAACAGAGTGTGGAAACTATAGAACAATCTCATTGATGGAGATGACAAGATTGGTAATTGCTCACTGACACTTCAAGTTTTGAGTTATAGATAAGATACATTCCATTAACCAAATGTTTTTAATGTCTAAAAGAGTATCATGCTCTTAGAAGGGGAAACTGGAAATATTTGTGGCTAGACTAATGCCTAGGTACAAGAACCAATTATTCATTTGGCAGCATCTAGTGATTTGACAATGGAGATTAAACACAGAAACTATGGTCCTGTTACTAAATCCATGTTTCCTGACTACCAATCCTTCTTTCCTATTCCAACTTTTGGATTCCAGTCACCCATTATTACTAAATGCATGCTGGTTGCATGCTCAATCAATTTTCAGTTTCAGTTTTTGGTAGATGTCATTATTTCCTCCTCTTTGGCTCTGCTTGTTGGTGCATATATTTGAATGATAGTGATTATGAATAGGTCTTACTTGTATGTTGTTATTTTTGTTATGTGACATAGAGTTGCCTGTGAATCATAGTTACCCTTTGTACACTAGCTTTGAACCCTGCCCTGTCCTGAGTCAATCTCATCTTCTCCAACTGACCCAATCAGTCTCCTGATTTCCTGGATGCTATTACCAAGAGTGTTGACTATGGAATCAAGTAAACGAAAACTGTTAACTATCTC
>NW_006399829.1:7152598-7153695 GCF_000299155.1 Elephantulus edwardii | reverse complement strand
TTAAGTATTGCCACCCATGGCTTGAATTTGTTTTTCAACTCCTTCAGCTTAAGAAACGCTGAGTAAGTCCAGCCCTTTTGATTTTCTGACTCCAGCTCTTTGCAGAACTCATTTATCATAATATCGTCATACTTTACCAACAATTCTATCATTTACTTGAGAATCCTTCTTTCTTCAGTGGTGAAGAAAATCATTCTTTCTTCAGTGTAGCTATTGGGTGCCTGGTAAGCATTTACTGTCACCAGAAAACCACAATCACAATTGGTACAAGACGCAATATAAACTAATATGCTAACTCATGTTCTATGTGACTTATTCTTACAACCCTATCCTAAAATCTCAAGAATATCTTAATAGCTCTGAAATCCCTAGTCCTTCCCTAAATATCTCTTGAAATTCTCTTGACAAAAACAAGATCAGAGATAACATGATAAAATCTTATACAACCAATGACCTATTGATTGCAAATAATTTTGTCAATAACATAAATGGCAACTCCTTCTATGGACCTAACTAGATGGAATACACAAAAATAAAATAGACTACATCTATGGGCATAGTGGAGAAGCTCAGTAGCTCCATCATCAATGGAATAAATCCAGAGGCTGACTGTGCAAAAAACATGAATTGTACAAAGAAAGTTCAAGTGGATGCTAGAAAAGTGAAAACAAATAAAAAGGGGTCAGAATATGATCTTAATTATATTCCACTGAAATTTAGAGATCATGTCAATCAGAGATTTGATGAATTGAACATAAATGAGCAAAGAGCAGATAGATTGTTATTAAGTTAATTAAATATTATTTAGCAGATGGGGGGCACTAGAAAGGATCAAAATGGGTTTCCCAAGAGAATCTGACACTTTATGACATGCTGCTGTTGCTGTTATGTGCCGTTGAGTCATTTGCGACTCATAGCGACCCTATGTACAATAGCCCTAAACCCTGCTCTATCCTGTGCCAATCACATTGCCTCTGACACACCCATCCCGATTACCCCAGTCACTGAATCAATCCACCTCATAGAGGATCTTCCCCTACTGCGCTGTTTCTCCACCTCATAGAGGATCTTCCCCTACTGCGCTGTCCCTCCACCCT
>NW_006399829.1:7151627-7152498 GCF_000299155.1 Elephantulus edwardii | reverse complement strand
ATCTCGATTACCCCAGTCACTGAATCAATCCACCTCATAGAGGGTCTTCCCCTCCTGCACTGTTCCTCTACTCTACCCAGCATGATGTCCCTCTCCAAAGACCTGTCTCTCCTTGCAACATGTCCAAAGTATGTCAGATGAAGCCCCAGAATCTTTGTCTCCAAGGAGTAGCCTGATTTAACCCTCTCTAGGATGAATCTGTTTGTTTTCTATGACATAGAAAAGTTAAAATAGACAGAAAAATTATTAAAAAGTCTGAACAGAAAATGCAAAGGATTGCTCAAGCAAAGTATTAAAATGGAATGTTTGAAGACCTATTTTAGAAAACTGAAAGAAAAGAACTGAAACTAATTCAAACTTCATTTTTATTAGTGAAGGATTCGAAGGGCGATGTATTAAAAGATACGGGAACCATCAAAAGAAGACAGAATGCATGCACAGTCACTGTGTCAAAAATAATTTGTAGGCACTCAAAATTTCAAAAGGTAACACATGATCAAGTACAAGTGGCATTGAAGAAAGAAGCTCAAGCTTCATTGAATCTTTGCAAAAAACAAAAACAAACAAACAAACAAAAAAACCAAAAACACACAAAAAAACCAAACCTTCAGGAATTGACAGAATATCAATTAAAATGTTTCAACAAATGGATTCACAGCTGGTCTAATACCAGGAAATTTGAAAGGCTGCTACCTTGACAACTGGAAGAGATACTTGTGTCCATTTCAAAGAAAGGTGAACCAATAGAATGTGAAAATTATTGAACAAAAGTATTCATTTTAGGTGACCTAAAGGGTTAAACCGGGCGGCTCCTTGGAGGCAAGGATTCTGAGGCTCCATCTAACATACTTTGAACATGTTGTAAGGAGGG
>NW_006399829.1:7133780-7150757 GCF_000299155.1 Elephantulus edwardii | reverse complement strand
AACATGATTTCCCTCTCCAAGGACCAGTCCCTCCTTGCAACATGCCCAAAGTATGTCAGACGAACCTTCAGAATCCTTGACTCCAAGGAGCATTCCGGCTTCACCCTCTCCAGGACAAACCTGTTTGTTCTCCTAGCAGTCCATGGTATATTCAACACTCTTCTCCAGCACCACAAAGGCATCAATTCTCTTTCTATCATGCCTATTAACTGTCCAACTCTCTGATGCATAACAACATGAGTAGAACTTAAAATAACAGAAGACGACCCTGGGTAACTGGGGTAATGGAGATAGGTATGTTGAAGACAGTGAGACTGGCTCAGGATAAGACAGGGTTTAGATCTATTGTACACAGTGTTGCAATGAGTCACAGGAGATTTGATGACACGTAACAACAATATCACTCTTTAAGTATAGTCTAGGTATTATTTCCTTGAAAGAGACCTCTCTAATCATGTCTCTGTGGATTTCATGGCTGTCCTTGGTATCTTACTACCAATACAAGACCTATCATATGAAGTTGAGGATTTGTAGTCTCTCTCCTTAAACTCTTAACTTCTTAAAGGCAGGGACAAAGAGGAGTCTTTGTTACCTCACAAAAGGAGTCCTCAAAAGATATTTGATGAATATGTAAATGAAGGAATGGGTGTTACATCGGATATACACAAGTAGCACCAGTATTTCCTAAGCTATATTCTATATTTCATGTATTTTTCCAGGTAAATGTTGAAGAAGATGACTTGGAAACAGAATTCTACAATGACTTAATTTCTTTTGGAAATGATGAAAATCGACAAGCTGTATTTTCAGGACATCAGAAGGACTCTTTATATGTACCAATTTTCTATTCTTCAAAGAAAATAAAAAGTGTCAACCATAAGTCTGCTTTCAAACAAGCCATTCAAGCTTCTCACAAAAAGGTAAGAAAATACACCCCCATGTTTATCGTGGTTTTGTTCACAATAGCAAAGAGTTGGAAACAACCTAAGTGCCCATCAATAAACGAATGGATAGAGAAGCTATAGTATATTCATTCACACAATGGAATACTACACAGATTTGAAAAACAAGGAACTCATGAAATAATATTCAAAATGGGTGACCCTGAAGGACATTATGCTGAGTGAAATATCTCAGTCATAAAAGGACAAATACTGCATAGGGTCACTATTGTATAATGGGACTGACATCAGGGTTGGGGGGAGACTGAGAAAAATGGGATAAATAATGTATACTGCATTAAAACATATGAGCATATGAGAGAGAAAACTGTTTAAAAGGGATATGTGATTAGATTTGATTATCGTGACAGGAGTCTAGAATGAAGGCTACATAGTGGAGTGGAACTGAGGGGAGGTATTGTAAAACAATGCAAGAATTTTTCTTTTACTTTTCAAAGACAAGAGTGAACTGGGGTGGAGGGATGGGCTGGGAGAAAAATACAACAATGAATGAATGGAAATTTTAAAAAAAAGGTAAGAAAAAGGATTCCTTATATTGATTATGAACTTGAATTCTAGCTGTGTGATGATATATTACATCAACAGAAATATTGGAGCAGTAGGATTTCTACCACAAATCTAAACAGCTTTAAATTTTTTGTTATCTTCCACTTAAAAAATCATAGTCATAACATATGTATGTACATTTGGTTGTGTTTATATTTGTTTTGCCTTTATTTTCACTTTTCTTTTTCTTGTGATTTCTTATAAACTACATATAAGAGGGTATATACATATATATATATATATATACTTAGCATAATCTGATTACCAAGTTTTTGCTAGAGAAACTCACCTAAAATACTATTTGCTATACTCATGAAAATAGATCATTTTAAGAAGCTCTGGTGGCTTAGTGGTAGTGAGTTAGGCTGCCAATCTGAAGGCACACAGTTCTAACCCCCAGCTGCTTTTCAGAAGAAATATGGCCAATTTCCTTCTGTGAAATTTTCTACCTCTGAAAACTCGCTGGAGGGTCATCTATTAGTTGCTTTTGACTCAACAATATACAACAACAACAATATTCTTTGCACATTATTTTTCTTACTGCTTCTACTTTTTTGCTATTTCTGTTTTTCTCATATCTGCTTTCTCACCTTTTTATTTAATCCACTTTGTCCTTTTCATAATTTTGAAAGTTCTTTTAAGTTGAGCTTGTGACTTTTTTTCCTCTAAGATGTGTGAGTGGCACTCAATGACTAACCAAAAGTTGACATATAATCCACCTAGCCATGACAGGGAAGACCTGGAAATCTAGTCTGTAAAGATTACATTGAAGAAAGTGGCATGAAACAGTTAGAAGCCTTTTGTTTTCCTTTTATTATTATTATTATTATATGCTTTTGTTATAATGTTCCATTAAGTCACCTGTGTATGTAAAACAGCTCTGAATCTAGCTCTATTCTCACTCAATCTCATTGTTGCCGAAACATCTACCCTCCTTACTCAAGTAACTGTCAATCTAATCTGAGATTTTCTTCTCCCTCCACCCTTCCATGCGTGATGTGTTTCTCTAAGAATTGGTCCTTCCTGGCCACATACCCAAAATATGTGAAACAGACCTTCAAAATCCTAGCCAAGGAGAAACTTGGTTTCACCCTTTCCAAACAAGACCTATTGTTTTCTTGGTGTCCCAGTGTGTGTTCAAGAATCTTCCCCAGTGTCACAACTCAAAGTCATTGATCTTTCTTCTATTATTTTTAGTCATTGTCCATCTCTCTGATGCATATAGCAAGTAGTTGCAAAGACCATGGCCTGAGTCAGATGCACCTTAGTCACTATACTGACACTGTTGCTCTTTAGCACTTTAGAAAGGTCTCTAACAGCAGATTTTCATAATGCACTTCATCTTTTGATTTCCTGATTGCTATTGCCAAGAGTGTTGATTATGGAGTCAAGCAAGTTGTAATTGTTCCCAACCTCAATCACTTCTCCATCTATCATGATGCTGCCAAGAAGCTCAGGAGTGAGAATCTTTGTCTTCTTTTTTTTTAATTATTAAATTTTATTAATTTTAATGAACATTTACAGAGATTTTGGGTTTTCATTCATTCATTGTTGCACTATTCTCTCTACCCCCCCCCCTTGAATGTCTGTTTTAATTGTCCAATTGCCACAGTGCTTGTCAAAGCCAGTTCTGATTAATCTCCTTTGTCAGAGTGTCCTTTGCCATTCCCTATCACTCCTCCCTGAGAGAGACTTCCCTCTGATTCATAAGGAAAAGGGGATGGCGTATTCTCTTGGCTACTTCCTGAATCTTTGTCTTTTGATGATGAATTTCAATCCATATTGAAGACTACAGTCCTTGACCTTCTGTAGGAAATGCTTCAGGTCCTTCTTACTTTCAGCCAGCAAGGTTGTTGCATAACACAGGTTGTTGATGAGTCCTCTTCCAATCCTGATGCTACATTCCTCCTCATAAACTCCAGACTCTCAAATGATCTGTTCTGCATACAGATTGAAAAGGTATGGAGACAGGATGCATCTCTGACAAACATTCCTTCCAGATTTTAAACTATAGTTTAAAAAACTAGTTTCGTTGTTTAGGTTTTATATGAGCATAATCAAGTGTTCTGATATTCTTCTCAAGGTTAGCCACAGTTTGTTGTGATCTACACAGTGAAATGCTTTTACCTAGTCAATGAAACACAGATAGACATTCCTCTGGTATCTCTGCTTTCAGGCAAGATCCATCTGACATTAGTCATGATATCCTTGGTTCTACGATCTCTTCTAATCCCAGCTTGTATTTCTGGTACTTTTCTCAAAATATTCAACAAAATTTTGTTTGTATGTGATATTAGTGATGTTGTTTGATAATTTCCATACTGTTGGATCATCTTACTTTGGAAGGGGAATAAATATAGATCGATTCCAGTCCTTTGGCCAGATGGTTGTCCTCCAGATTTCTTGACACAACACGGTGAACAAATCCAGGGCAGTGTCCGCTGAAATATGCTAATTGGTATTCCATCAATCCTTGGACCCTTGGTTCTTCCTCTTTCATCACCATTGCCTCTTGATCATATGTTATTTCATGAAATTCTTCTGTATTAGCCTTTTTTTAATGTACAGTGACTATATTCCTTCCATCTTGTTTTATACTTCCTACAGTGACTATATTCCTTCCATCTTGTTTTATTCTTCCTAAATCATTCAATGTTCTACCCATAATATCCTCAAGTATTGCAACCAAAAGCTTGATTTTGTTTTTCAGTTCCTTCAGCTTAAGAAATGCCAAACAAGATCGGGGCCCTTTTGAGTATATCATATAAAATTATATCAATAGTCCAGATGCAGGGAAAGGGTCCTTTACTCATCTATTCCCCACATCCTATCCCCAACACCTTCCTGAAGACCTGTTTGCTTTTTTATCTGCCACCACCACCCCTATCACTATAGAATTTTCAAATTCTCAGTTTTATTGAGATAGTTAAAAATTTATGAGTTCTAAGGGTACTTTTTTATTAGGTTTTATATTGTGAGGCAAAATCAATGCAACAGCACCTAAAAACAATATGTTAATTTACAGTTTCATTCTGATTCTTGACTTCAGTTAATCGTTTACCACAGGATATTTGCAAATTCCAAGTCTACATTGCATTGCATATACATGTAAATCGAAAACAAAACAAATCCGTTTTGGTTGATAGTGACCCCATGTGAGCAGATTAGAAAAATTCCACTGGATTTTCATCTTGTAAACTTTTGAAAGTGATGTGCCAGGCCTTTTTTCCAAAGCACCTCTGAGTGAATTAGAACTTCCAAAATTTAAATTAGTAAGTGAGCACTCCATCATTTGCACAAGCCATGGATTCATTTATATGCTGTGGTGTTGTTAGGTGCTATCAAGTCCAGTATGACCCATAGTGACCTTACAGACAATAGATCTGAATCCTGTCTTATTCATCCAAGTGTGTCCTCCTCACACTTTCTGAAACATTAGAGCCCATTGAAGCAGCTACTGTGTCAGTCCATCTGATTATGGGTCTTCCTCTTCTTTGCTGACCCTCTGCCTTTACAAGCATCATGTGCATTTCCAAGGAAGAGCCTCTCCTAACAACATGCCCAAAGTATGTGAGGCAAAGCTTTATCATCTTTGCCTCCTAAGAGCATTGTCAGTATACTTTCTCCAAGACATATTTGTTTGTTCTTTTGGAAGTCCATGGGATGTTCAGTGCTCTTCTTCATCAACACAACTTGAAGACATTAATTTTTTTGCCATCCTTATTGTCCAGCTCTCAGATGGATAGTAAGTGATCCAAAAGACCATGACCTGAATTAGATAAACCTTAGTTCTCAAATTGGCACCATTACTCCTCAGTAATTTGGAAAGGTCCCTAACCGCAGACTTTCCCAGTAAAATATACCTCCTGATTTCCTGACTGCTGGTACCAACAGGATTGATTATGGCTTTAAGTAAGATGAAGTCATTGACAGTTTAAATATTTCTCCATCTAACATATTGTTGCCTAACAGTCCATTGTTAAAAATTTGTGTTTTCTTAACATTGAGATGTAATCCATATTGAAGGTTGTATTCTTTGATCTTCTGCAACAAGTTCTTCGTGTCCTCCTCACTTTCATCAATCAAGGATATGACATCTGCATAACACAGGTTATAAATGAGTCTTTCTCCAATCCTGATACCACATTCTTCTTCATAGAGTCCAGTTTGTTGAATAATTTGCTTAGCATACAGATTGAATATGCATAGATAAAGAGTACAACCCTAACTGACTCCCTTCTTAATTTTAAACTGTGCAGTGTTCCCTTGCTATGTTTGCACAACAGCCTCTTAGTCTAAATATAAGTTTCACATGAACATGATTAAAAGTTCTGGAATTTCTGTTCTTTTCAATAATGCCCATAGCATCTTCAATATTGTGATTCAAGGCTTAAATTTGTTTTCAATTCTCTCAGTTTGAGAAATGTTGAGTGAGTTTTTTCCTTTTTATTCTCCAATTTCAGCTTAATATATGTACGAGAGATCTCTCTTATATTCATGTATATTTGTTGTTTTGTACTGTCAAATCAGAACCAACTCATAGCTGATCCTCCAGCGGGTTTTCAGAAACCCTTAATAACACGGGAGAAGATTGCCCATGTTCCTATAGCACAGCTGGTGGAGTTGAACTGTAAGTCAAGTATGAATCATAGGCACCCTGTGGACAACAGATCTGAATTCTATTCTATCCTATTCCAGTCTCATAATCTCTGACACACTTGAGCTTATTATTAGGAACTGAAAATTCTCACCTCCAGGTCCTTAATCTACTAATTCAGACTGTCCAGGAATTAGACATGTAGATTAGCCTTTGTTAGAATATTCCAGCTCACTCTCATTCAAAATCTAGGATTGGAATTAATTGCCTAAAAATATAATCAAAGGCAGGAGTGGAGACAATGTTGAAGGGATATCAGACTTACATTAAAACTTATTTCTCTAAAGGGTTTAGAAAGAGACATTTGGAATTTGTTAGAGAACATGTGTGAAAAATCTATCTATAGACAATGATCATTTATTTAATCCTCTGATATTTAGTCGACCCCAAAGTGGAAAGAGGGTGAGGGTTTTTTACTTTTTTTCCTTACCCTTTTTAAATTTTTTATGGAGAAACTTCTTTTAACCCTGTGAGTAAGGAGTTATTCAGCCAACTCAAAAGCAAGCCATTCAAATCCATCAGTTGCTCTATGAGAGAATGATGGACAATATCCTCCTTTGGAATTTGTAGCCTCTGAAAATCTACTGGAGGGTCAGTTATGAGTCAGTTCTGACTAGATAGCAATTAGGTGGTTTTGATGTTATGAATATACTAAGCAAAACATTCATCAGTTCATCAACTCATACAGTTTTGTGACACTGATCCCATTCTTTGCATTGTGCACCTATTCTTACCTTCTTTTTCTGAATTGTTCCTTGTGCATTGATGTAAAAAGCGTTTGAATATAATCCTTTGAGGTTTTGTCCTGTAAAAATAACTCTTAGAACAATGCACAAAGCAGACTCACTCTTCACTAGTTAAACAAAACTGTTCTGTTTTAGGAAGACTCCAGGGGATATTGTTGGTTTAAGGTTTAAAGAATATCTCAAGACAATAATTTAATGAGTTCATCTACTCATATTGGCTCCAGAAAGTCTAGAGTTCGCTAAAATTTTTAAATTCTGTTCAACAATTTCCCCTTTAGATCAGATTTTTTTTTTATTTTATACTGGTTTACATACAAAGTTCATAAAATTTGTATATGTTGTTTTCACACCTAATCTTTCTCCTTCCACCCATCAAGCTGTGTTACCTCCACCCCCTTGAATCCTCATACTACTTCTACAATAATGGTCTTATACAGTATTTATCCTTATGAGATCGAGTTAGTTCACTTAGCATAATGCTCTCTATTACGTAGTATTTTATAAAATCATTGCTCTCACATGCTGCATTGTATTCCTTTGTTTGAAATGTACCATGTCTTAATCCATTCCATTGCTGTCGGGCATTTGACCTGTTTTCATGTTCTTGCTATGGTGAATAATGCTGCTATGAATATTGATGTACAATTCTCTGTTTGTATCTTAGTTCTCATTTTCTTGGAGTATATTCTAAACAGTGGAATAGTTGGGTTATGTGGAATTTCTATGTTCAGCTTTTTGAGGAAGCACCAAATAGACTTCCAGAGTTGTTCTACCACTTTACAATCCTACCAACAATGCTCAAGAGTTCCTATCTCACCAGATCCTCTCCAATATTTATGACTTGTTGTCCTGCTAAACTTTGTCACTACTGCTGGGATAAGATGATAACTCACTATGGTATTGATTTTTAGCTCTCTTACTGCCAGTGATTTAGAATATTTCTTCATGTGCCTGTTGGCCATCTAAATGTCCTCTATAAAAAAAAAAATCTTTCCATGTCTTTTACCTATTTTGTAATTGGGTTATCAGTTTTTTCTTCTGGAGTCTCTATAGGATTCTGTAAACTTTCATGATGAGACCCTTGTCTGAGATAGTATTGTCAAATGTTTGTTCCCAGTCAGTAGATTTTCTTTTTACCCTGTTGGAAAAGTTTCTGATGCAGAGTTTTAATCTTCAGAAGGTACCATTCATCAGTTTTATCCTCTGCAGATTGTGCACTTCTGGCTGTATTTGGCCATCAGTGCATTGATACCATAGTATCTCAATTTGTGGTTGACTATTGTAAATGATATTGCTTTCTTGGTTTCCTTCTCTGAGTTCTCTTTGTTACTATAGAGAAATCCCACTGATTTTTGGTATTGATCATCTATCCTGCCACTCTACTAAACTCTAATAGTTTTTTTGTTGAGTCCTTGAGGTTTACTGTGTACACTGTCATATCATTGGCATAGAGTGACAATTTAACCATCTGTTTGCTGATCGGGATACCTTTTATTTCCTTTCCTTGTCTTACTGTCCTAGCAAGTACCTCCAATACAATATTGACTAGAAGTGTCAACAGTGGACATACTTGTCTGGTCCCTGTTTGCAGAGAAAATGCTTTTATTATTTCTCCATCAAGAATGATGTTGACTCTTGGTTTTGCATATAGACTTTTGACTATGTTGAGGAAATTCCCTTCTATTCCAGTTTTGCTGGAGTGTCTTAGTCAGGAAAGGGTGCTGGATATTGTCAAATGCCTTTTCTACATCAATTGCTAGGATCATACAGGTCTTGTTATTTGCTTTTTTAACATGGTGAATTACATGTATTGTTTTTCTTATATTGAACCATCTTTGCATACCTCTTATGAATCCAGGTTGGTCACAATTAGTTATTTTTTTATGTACTTTTGGAGTCTATTGGCTAGAATTTTGGCAAGGATTTTTGTGTCTATGTTCATAAGAGATGTGGGTCTAAAGTTTATCTTTTGGTAATGTCTTCGCCTAGTTTTGGTATTACATTTATGTTTGCTTCATAGAATATCCCTGGAGATGTTCATTCTTTTTCTATATTTTGAAATAAGTAGAATTGGTGATAAATCTATGAATGTTTGATAGAATTCAGCTGTGAAGCCATCTGGTCCAGGATATTTTTGTGAGGGAACCTTTTTATGACCTGCTCAATTTCTTGTTTTGTGACAGGTGTGCTCAAGTGTTCTATATCTGACAGTGTCAATCTGGGCAGGGCTTGAGTTTCAAGGAATTTGTCCATTTCCTCTAAGATTTCAAATTTATCTGAGTATAGCTTTTCATAATATTCTGATATTATTGATTTAATTTCCTTTTTGTTGTGATGACACCGCTATCATCCTCTAATTATTTGTGTCTTCTCCTCTTTTTATTTTGTTAACTTTGCCAATGGTTTGTCAATTTGATTGATCCTTTTGAAAAACCTACTCTTGGACTTATGAATGGTTTCTATTGTTTTTCTGTTTTCTGTCTCATTGATTGCAGCTCTTACCCTTATAATTTCCTTTTTTCTAGAGGCTGTTTGGTTAGATTGTTGTTCTTTTTCTACCTGATAAAGGTGTTGAGTTAGAGAATTTATTTTACCTCTTTCTTTGTTTTTCATGTGTTTGCCTATTGGTATGTATTGCCACCTAAAGACTGTCTTAGCTGCATCCCAGAGGTGTTAGTATATTGTATTTTCATTATTAATTGTTTTGAGAAACTTTTTTATTTCATTCTTTAAGTCTTCTATAACCCAATTGTGTTCTGTTGCTGTTGTTGTTGATTGCTGCTTAGTCTGACTACATGAACAAAAGACCTGAGGCCTTTCTATAGCTATGGACATTTATCAAAGTTCATACAGTTTCCAGAGGCACATTATTCAGGAAGTGGATGCAAGGTGTTATTTAGCTTCCACATTGATGACTGTATAAGCTTTATCCTCTAATTTGTAGTTTTATAGCATTGTGATCTGAGAAGATATTTTGCATTATGTAAATGTTTTTTAATTTGTTGAGGCTTGCCTTATGCCCTAATATGTGATCAATTTCAGAGAATGTAACATGTACGCTTGAGAAAAAAGTGAGTTTTAGATAGGTGTAGTGCTCAGAGTACATCCATAAGGTCATGTTGGCTAACTCTGTAGTTCACGTCTTCTGCATCTTTGTTAAGTTTCTTTTGATTTGACATATCCTGTGGTGAGGGTGGTGTGTTAAATTCTCTTATCACTATTGTGTTGCTGTTTCTTTCTTCAGTTCTGTTAACAGTTGTTTTATGTATTTAACAGATCTATCATTTGATGCAAAGATGTTGACTAATGGTGTCTTCTTGATTTACTGTGCATTTTTAATCATTATATATTGCCCTTCCTTATCTTTAATGATGGTTTCCATTCTGAAGTCTATTTTATCATAGATTAGTATTGTTACTCCTCTTTTTTTGTGTGGATACCATTTGCTTGGTATATTTTTCCCCCAGCCTTTGATTTTGAGTCTATCTTTCTCTTCATGTATTAGACGTGTCTCTTGCAACAAACAACATATTGATGGGCTTTTTTTCTTCCTCCCCCCCCTTCTATTACTCTTTTCCTCTTGCTTGGTGCATTAAGTCCATTCAAATGAAATGTGATTATTAAAAGGCTAGGCTTTAATCATTGCCATTTTGCGGTGTTTCTTTTTTTGTTGTTTCTTGTTACTTTGGTCCATCCACTTTCCTTTGGTGTCTCTGTGTCAAGAATCTCTCTCAATAGTTCTCGGAATTGTTATCTTGTTTTCTTAAATTCCTCAAGTTTTATCTTCTCTGCCAAGAATATGATTTCTCCTTCATATGGTAAGGAGAACTTTGTTAGGTACAAGATCCTGGGTAGTGTGTTTTTTCTGTCAACTTTCTGTATAAGCTATCCCACTCTCTTCTTGCTCGCATGGTTTCTGCTTGAAAATCAGAATTTAATTTGATTATTTTTCCTTTGTCAGTGACTCTTTGTTTTTCTTGTATTGCTTTCAGTATTCTATCCTTATCTTTTATTTTGGAGAATTTGTCTATGATATGTCTTGATGTTTTCCTTTTTGGGGTTTAGTCTATTTGGTGTTTGCTGACCTTCCTGAATGTGGATTTCCTCATTTTTAATAAATCTGGGAAGTATTTGTCTAATATCTCTCCTGGAATTCCAGTCATATGTATTTTATTGCTTTTGATTTTCTCCCACAAGATTCTAATGTTTTCTTCATTTTCTTACATCTCATCTCTGATTTTTTTCTAGTGTGTTTCCATCGAGGTTCTTCTCTTCCAGCTCTGGCACTTTGATCCATCTCTTCTGTTCTCCTTTTTTGTTCTACCAATGTTTTGGACACTTCTGCTATTTCAGACTTAATGTTCTGGACTGCATCCTCATGCCTTTCTGTTATTTCTAGTACTATATTGACACTGCCTTCTCCATCTTTTGATGATTTTTTAAGTTCTTGTATCTCATTATCTATAGTTTCTTTTTTTCCCATTTTCTTCCGTATTTATGCAAGTTGCTCCTCATCAATATCTTTCTTCTGGCTCCATGTCTCTAGAGCATTTGCTTCCTTGCTGGTTTCTATTGTTTCTTCTATCACTTGTACCTTCTTCCGTAGCTGTCCAAATAACTCTTCATCAATATATATATTTTTTTTTTATTTTCTGATTCTTTACCAGTAGGTTATTCCCTTCATTTGTGGCTTCCTTTGTTTATTCCATCATTTGTACTTTTATTCTTAGCCATTTGAATGTCTCCAATATATATCATCTGCCTTTTTGACTCTGGAGTATTCTGTGCTTTTTTGGGGAGAAGGCTTAATTTGTTTTTTCCACAGTGTTTGAAGCTGCCTATTGATTTCTTGACATTATGTGACATTATCTTGATAAGTGTTAGATTGTTCCTATTGTGTCTGCAAAAGTTGTTGATAGTTCTTGTCTTTATAATGTTCCTAACTAGTATTCAAATTAAAATGTGGTGAGTTACTCGCTCCACTGTAAGTCCTTTTGGGGAAAATTTGCCTTTCCTAATGTCTTTGAGGTTCACCCTCTTCTGTACTGCAGCCCTGTAGGAATTTCCACTTGAAGTAGTCTCCTGGCATCAATTCTATAGGTCTCCTTCATATATGAAGTGGCTGAGTGGTATGAGACCAGGTGCTCCAGTCAAGTAGTTTCTCATGTGCCTTTTCTCTTGGAGCTTAATGTCTTCCTTTGTCTCTGGAGTGGCATAGATTATAGATCAGGGCTGCCAGCTCAAACAGCTTGAATGCAGGAGGTCTCAAGTCAGCCATCCTTCTATCCTATAGAAAGCGACAAAAGTCTCTTCCCTCTTCCCAAAGTCCTGCACACTAAAGTCTCTTGTTCTTTTCGGCCCCAAGGATGGAGGCAAGTATCCCAAGAAGGACAGACCTGCAACTCCAGGGACACCTCAGTCCTGCCTCCCCACAAGCAAGGGAAAGTGCTTGCTCCTGACCTTTTCTCCTGTGCTTGATGTCCTCTTTTGTCTCCAGTGTGGAGGGAGATTAGTTGTTGATTTTTAAAGTGATTGGCATGTTGCAAATCCCCAACAATTGACTTTTCACATTTTCAAGAAATGTGTCCACTTTTTACCTAAAAGATGAGGTTGTCCGGCTTTCAAAAGCTGTTGCTAGTTCTATGGCAAAATCCAAGTATTAAAAATAGAAATAGTGGACATTCACTCAAAGGCACCAATGTGTCTTAAGACTTAGATTTGTTGAAAGCAAGATGTAGAGAATAAGAGTGGTAATTAGTGAGGATACTTAGAATTCTTATGATTATTGCCTTCCTTTCTTCTTTTTGTTGTAGCATTCATTTTGTACCATAATTTAGCAGACAAGAAGATGGCTGTTCAACAATTTATAGCTACATTAAAGCTCTTTTGCTTTATAATTCTCTTCATGCCATTTCTATTACTCATACACTATAATTGCTAAAAGTAGAGATCAAATAAAGTTATATTTTCCCCTTAGATTTAATGCACAGAGTTGCACTCCAAAAAGACAGTAATTGTTGAAAATGATAATCAAGTATATTTTAAGATTTTGAACGTAACACAGACCACAGAAAAACTACGGAGTACATCTACTTTATGTATGAGGTTGCCAGGAGGCAGAATCAACTCAGTGAGAGCTAAGAGCAACAGTATTAACCTGACATAGAAAGGAATTATGAAAAAGCATATTCAATTATTTTTGCATATAGGTGGCTAAGAAAAGTTTTACTCATAATAAACTTAGGATCGTAGCAATTTTGTAGTTGACAGAGATCTTAAATATTGTCTGGTGTGCCACTCTCACATTTTATGTGAAAACTGAAGGCTAAAGAAAAAAAAAAGACAACGATTTTTCTTAGTTACAGACAAAGCTTCACTAAGCTTTTTTCACTTAACTCCTAATTGAAAATTCCTAGAATCCCTTTGCAATTATCTGCATTAGCAAGGTCTTCTAACTAAAAACTCAGCAGACACATGGTCATGATGTGTGTGTGTGTGTGTGTGTGTGAGAGAGAGAGAAAGAGAAAGAGAGTTCAATTGTAAACATTTGTTCTTCCCAGTATCAGTCTATGTTATTGAGGTAATCTTATTTGTTGAGCACTTTGAATATCATAAAGAAAGATACTGAAAAGTAAAATAGAACTATAATTTTCTATGTTAGGGCATACAAATAGGAGTTTACAATGTTGTAACACTATGATGAAAACGAAGCCGGTGATAAATTGAAGGCATTTAAATGTATAATTCTGCAAGTGTTTTTTACCTTAATCATCATTTTTTCCCCATTTTCTCTTCTGTTCAGGATTCTAGTTTTATTAGGATCCATAAAGCAATAAAAGTGTTAAACTTTACAATGAAAAGTGAAGATCTGCAGCTTTCTGATGTCTTTTTAAAATCACTTAACCATCTGCCGCTGGAATATAATTTTGCTCTGTATAGTCGGATATTTGATGACTTTGGGACTCACTATTTCACTTCTGGCTCTCTGGGTGGTGTGTATGATCTCCTCTATCAATTCAGTAGAGAAGAACTGAAGAACTCAGGTATGTTTTTGCCACTCTTCATTTTACAACTGATATAACATTCAATACACCTTTCTGCCAGTCTTATTCTTTCTTTTTAATTATTTACTGACCTTTTATAAAAACTAGTTGTAATTGTCTTGACTTAAATTTGTGTTTACCCTGTGTGCATCAGAGTCAAACTCTGCTCTATAAAATTTCAGTGATTGATTTTTCAAAAGAGGCCACTACCAAAGTGCCAATGAATGGCTGAATTTGAGCCTCTAAACTTGAGTTAATAGCCAAGTGTATTAATTGTTTATCCCATCTAAGAACTTCATCATCAACATTCTTCAGACTATTTTTTTCTAACATTATATAAATTGGAAAGCCAGTTACATACTCAAGTTAATAAAGTAAAATATAAAATAAGGGCCAATCAAAGATAGACAAATGTGTTGAATGTCCATGAAAGGCCATCATATTTGTTTTTTGAGTTGCAACATTAAGAAGACAAATATTCTCACCACTGGACTAATTGGCAGAACCATGAAAGATGGAGAAGAGATTGAGCTTGTTGACAATTTTAGCTTGCTCAGCTCCACACTCAACACTCTTAGCACTAGCAGTCAGGAAATCAGAAGATGAATTGCACTGAGAAAATCTGCTATCAGGGACCTCTCTATCAGAGTTCTGAGAAGCAACGATGTCAGTCTAGAGACTAAAGTGCATCTGATCCAGGCCTTGGTCTTCATAATTCCTGGTTATATATTAGATAGCTGGATAATGACTAAGAATGACAAAAGAAGGATCAAAGAGTTGTGGTGCTGGAGAAGTATCTTAAACATACCATGGACCATTAAGAAAACAAATAGGTTTGTTTGAGAGAGGGTGAAGCAAAGTTTCTTCTCAGAGGCTAGGATTTTGAAACTCCATCTTACATACTTTGGGTGCGTGGCCAGGAGGGACCATTCCTGGAGAAGGACATCATGCATTGAAGGGTGGAGGGACCATGCAGGAGAAGAAGACCCGGAATGAGATGGATTGATACAATAATGGGGCAATTAGGGTATGAAATGAATTAAGTCATTTTTTAATTCTACACTCTGCTGACAAAGACCTCTTCTTCAGAGGTCTTTGCTAAAAACAAGAATGTTACTTTTAAAAAATTTGATACTTGGGTTTGGTTCCCCTCTCCCCAATTTCTTTCTATGCATCTGAAAGTTGGACAGTGAATAAAAATAGCAGAAAAGGTATTAATGCCTTTACGTTGTGATGTTGGAAAACAGTACTGAATTTCCTGTGGATGATGAAAATAACAAATCTCTCTTGGAAGAAACTGAGTACAAACAGAATACTCTTTGGAGGCAAGGATAGTGAAACTTCATCTTAAATACTGTGCATGAAGTCAGGAAGGGGCAGTCCTTAGAAGGGTGGAGAGTCAGAGAAAGAGAGGGAGATCCAGAACAAGATAGATTGACATGGTCACTGTAACAATAGGCTTGTACGTGTAAGAGATGGTGAGGATGTCTCAGAATAGGGCCAGATTCATATCTCTTATTCATTGGGGTTACTAAAGGTCATAACTGAGTTGATGCCACCAAGATCACAAGTGACCTAGAATGGTAAAAGTATGCCAAACCTGAGGAAAACAAATTTTGCCCTGCAATTAATTTTAAAGGATCATTTACTGTGACATCTTTTTAAAATTTGTTTTTACTTTATTATTTTTTGTGTGTGTACCGTCCAATCAGAACTGACTGGAACAGGAGGAGATTGTCCTTCCTTCTCCAGCAGAGCATCTGGTGGATTCGAATCTCACACCTCTGGGATTGCAATGCAGCTTCTTGCCACTAGGCCACCAGGGCTCGACATTTACTATGACATCTTTTTAAAAGATAAAATTTATGTAGAACACCAATTTTATAGCCAAGACAATAGAAGCTTATTTCTTTTAGTGAATTAACTAAAACCCAAAGACATGAGATGAAAGAAAAGAATAGATTCACCATGAACCTAACTTCACATTAACCTGATAAGTAACTAGTGGGTGTGGGGGAGAACCAGTGAATTGAAAAGACCATGACCTGGATCATTTGTTTACAGACGTAGGAGTCTGCAAACAAATTCACACAAAGTTCTTTATGCTGAAATAATTACTGGTGGTTTTAGTTAACTTTGGAATTCAAGATTTTGGTTTGTATTGCTATTTTACATGTAAGATCATATCATTGATTATACATAAAGATTTAAAACAGTGCATTTTTCTCAAATAAAAATGCTTCCCATGTGGTTTTAAGGTTTATAGTCTTGGAAGAAAAATTCCATCGTTTACTTCCAAATGATTTGTCCCTAAAGGAGCTGTGCAGCACAGCTCAGCACCTACGGATATAAGACTACCTTGAGTCAATGGATGTACCTGATGTCTCAGCACCTACGGATATAAGACTTCCTTGAGTCAATGGATGTACCTGATGTCTCAGCACCAACGTACATAAGACTACCTTGAGTCAATGGATGTATCTGATGTCTCAGCACCTACGGATATAAGATTTCTTTGAATCGATGGATGTAACTGATGTCTTCTGCCATTAAGAATGACATTAATATCAAAGCTGAGCAAACAGGGTTGCCTTTTAGTTTGGCTCGATCCTATCTTTAGAATGAAATTATTCATATCAGTACTCCTATAACCCAGAGACTAATGTCTCACTTTATAAGTTCTTGTTGTTCTTGTTGTGTATTGTGGGGTCAGAACCAACTCATAGTTGACTCTCCAGTGAGTTCTCAGAGGCAATAAATCACATAAGATGTGATTATTCATCTTTCTTCTGTGGATCAGCTGCAGGATTTGAACTGCCCACCTTTGAGATAGCAGTGCTGCTCCTTACCACTGGGCCGTCAGAACTCCCTTTATGAACTATGACATTGTTTGTTGTTATGTGCCACTGAGTTGCCTGCAACTCGTAGTGACCCTATGTACAAGAACTCTGAACACTGTCCTGTCCTAAGCCAGTCTCACTGACTCTGGCACACCTACTCCTATTATGTCATTTACTTTGTCA
>NW_006399829.1:7123136-7124494 GCF_000299155.1 Elephantulus edwardii | reverse complement strand
TATTATTATTATTATTATTATTGTAGTAATAGCAGGATTGGCATCCACTTTCTTAACAACATGCCTCTGGAAACTATGAGCTTAGAGAAACGACGATAGTTACAGAATAGGGTTCAGGTCTTTTGCTCATAGGGTTGCTATGAGTCATACTTAACTCGATGGTACTCAACAATAGTAGCTATAATGGATTGGAAAATCATAGTTATATAATACTAATAAGAAATAGCATATAATATAGTAAAAAGATAAAAACAAAAAAACTCCAAAGTCCAATGACAACATTTTTTTAAAAAAATATGAAGACTATAATCAATGTCACAAACATAATGTGTATGAATTATTCACTAGGAAACCAATGTACTCTGTCAATTTTTACTTAAATCACAATGTTGTTGTGTGTACCGTCGAGTCAGAAGGGATCAATAATTAACTCTCTGGTGGGTTTTCAAAGGCAGTTAATCGCACGGGAGGAAATGATTGCTCCTTCTGAGAAGCAGCTGGCGGCCTCCAACCACGTGCCTTCAGGATTGCAGCTCAGCTTCTTGCCAGTAAGGCCACCAGAGCTCCCTTAAGTCACAATAAAGTTTTAAAAAAATAAGTGAAATGACCAGACAGATATGCATTTTAGGTGATGAATGGAAATAAGTGAAGCGGACTTGATGCATTAGTTTCATGAAGATCCCTGGGACCTCAGGCCTCTCAGAATTAGGAAAAAGACCCATTAAGTAGACCTGGCAGTGGAAATGGGGACAAAGAGAGCATGTTAATCTCTTCACAGGTGGGCTACACTGTGGCAGTGTCCAGTACAAGTGCAAGCCTAAAGGTCTCTTCCGTGGGCATGGCAACAAGGAGCAGGCAAGAGAGGCAAACAGCATCCAGAGAATGAGTCTTGGTGATGCCATGTGTTGCTTTGTGGTTTGTTGTTGTTTTTTATTTTTAGATATTGGAGAAGCAGGTGTTGTCAATTTTATTTTTTTTTAACTTTAACGAACATTTACAGAGATTTTGGATATCCATTCATTCACTTTTCTGCACTTTTCATTGCACTTTTCTTCCTGCCCACCCCTCCCCCCCACACCCCAGTTCGCTTCTCTCCTTGAAAAGTAAAAGAAAAATTCCTTCGCTGGTATACAATCCCCTGCAACCTTCATTCTGTACTCTTGTCATAACCATAATACTAATGTGGGTTTTTTTTTTTAATTTGTAGTATTTTTTAAAATTTATTTTAATGAACATTTACAGAGATTTTGGATTTCCATTCATTCATTCCTGCATTTTTCTCCCTACCCACCCCTACCCCCAGTTCGCTCTTCTCTGTGAAAGTAAAAGAACAATTCCTTCATTGGTATACAATCACC
>NW_006399829.1:7109807-7123036 GCF_000299155.1 Elephantulus edwardii | reverse complement strand
TCTTTGTCTTCTTGACATTGAGCCTCAATCCATACTGAAGGCTGCAGTCCTTGACCCTCTGCAGCAAGCACTTCAGGTCCTCCTCAGTTTCAGCATATGCACATTATACCCATGTTGTTGTTTTTATTAGGTGATGTCGAGTCTGCTCTGATATGTATCAAGCTCATGTGCACTAGAGTGAAGCTCTATGTGGTCCTTGGTCTTTCCCATAATTGCTGTGGTGCTTCAGCTCTTGTTGGCAGCCACTAGGCCAACCGATTTCATTGAGGGTCTTCTTCTTTTACGCTGACCCTTGACTTTGCCAAGTGCTGTTCTTTGACAGGACTGATCCCTGATAGCAAGCCAAAAATATCTAAGTCAACCACCCCCATCTCTAAGGAGCATGGTTTGTTCCTTAGGCCTTCCATGTGATGATATTTCATACTTTTTCCAGCACCACAATTCAGAGATATAATCTTCCTTAGTCTTTTTTATTCATTGTCCAATTTTCACAATTATATGAATAATTGAAAATACCATGTCCTGGCTCAAACACACCTTAGTCTTAAATTGATCTTCTTGCTCTTTAGTACCTTAAAGAGGGCCTTGGCAGCATATTAGCATATTTGCCTGATGCATCATAGAATATGTGTGTGTGTGTATGTGTGTGTGTGTTTATTTTCACAATTAGTAGTCAGAATCTGTTGTTAAGATGAAGTACAATCAAAAAGAAATAAATCTCAATAAAATAGAATTCTCAGATGTGTATGCTTACCTGTTTTGACCACTCTTCTGATGAATACATGCCCAGACCACCTTGTTATCTTTTCTCCTTTTACTTAGACATAACGTGGAGCTAGAGTATTATTTTGAGTTTTGCTGTTCTTCATGCAGTACTTTTCCCTGCCAATAATTTTCAAAATAATCTCTTGAATGTCTTACATTACTTTATCTCTCTCAAGAAGAATGGAACAAAGTAAATTTTATTTTTATTTCCATGCATTGAATTGTTCCTCTGTTGCTAAGTATCCCATCTCACTTACTGTATCGAGTCAGGATTCATAGCTGACCCTCTGGTGGGTTTCAGGAGGCTTCTCACAGGAGGATGTTGTCTGTCTTTCTCTTTCAGAGTTGCTTGTTGATTTGAATCACCAGAGAGACCATGCCATTGGGTTAGTAGTGCAACTACCCTATAGCTATACCACCACAGCACCCTTCAGTATCCCATGCAATTGTTGTTGTTGTGTACCATTGAGTCAGAACCAACCCATAGCTGACCCTTGAGAAGGTTTTCAGAGACAATTAATCACACAAGACAGACTGCCTATCTTCCCATCTTTCTCCTGTGGAGCAACTAGTGAATTCAAATGGTCAGTGTCATTCCTTACCACTAAGCCACACAGTCAATTTAAAACCTTAACTAAAAGATACTGCTTCAATCTGCAAAGTGAAAAGACTTTCAGGAATACACTACTTTTATTACAAAATATTCAAGAATTAAATTATCAAAATATGCAAAGTGAGCATCTTAAGTTTCTTTTCTAGAGACATCATCATCTGCTCCAAATTGGAAATAAAAAATTATTCTCTCCATTATTTACCAGAATGACATTTTCTATTGACCTTCACTCAGTGCGTTTAGCTGAGTACATTGCTAAAATGCCCATCCTGGTCTAGCAGTTCTTCAGCTAATGTCACTTGGGGTCAGTCAGCATTCCCCAGGGCCAACACCAGAGACAAGGGCAAGGGCAGCAATCAAAATTTATTGATAAAGAGCTGATACCTTTGTTACTGTATGATCTATGCAGTGGCTAGTAGTCTCAATTTACCCTTGAACCTTCAAAGATTCTCCTAAACTGTTAGAAATAGAAAACCTTTATGTTTATGGTGGGTGTTGCTATTAGGTGCCATTAAGTTGAGCTTATGGTTAGATTGAGATATATCAAATTTAAATTTCACTTATAGATTGAGATATATCAAATTCAACTTTCACTTATAATTCATTTTAAAACTATTAAAATAATAGGAAATGATAGAATACATGCATGTTAAGTTGCAAAAATTCTTTAAAATCTACATTTTTAATTGGACCCTCTTATGAAAGTAATAACAACCAGCACAAATATGGGTCATTTTTATTCGTCTTGATTAATGCACACCTTTTGTAGTTGTTGTTGTTAGAGTTGAAGATATATGTAAATGAGGATCTCAAACTAAGATTTTTTTTAATTTATATTTTATTTTCACTTCAAAGGCTTATTATATCTGTCTTGGAATATGCCAAACACTTGGGGCTGGGGGGAATCTGAAGTAGGTAGTCTTGTTCTCCGTCTTCACTCTTCAGCAACCTACGAGGATTTCAGTGTTATCTGGATTCATCTTCAACATTTGTCCAATCAGTGCCTTGGGTTCTAAACACATCCTTGCCTGCATATAGTTATATAACGTATAGCCTCTACACATTAATTATACATTATTATACTGATATTTGATAAACTACTTCACTCTGAAGAATCTAATAGTAAATAAGAATATTTGATAAACTACTTCACTCTGAAAAATCGAGTAGTAAATAAGAGCTAGAAGAATCTCTGGCACTATTTGACCAATGTCAAATGTCAAATGGATCATGACTGAGAGCAGAGAATACCAGGAAAATGTCTATCTGTATTTCCTGGACTACGCAAAGGCATTTGACTGTTTGGATCACAACAACTTGTGGTTAACCTTGAGAAGAACGGTAATTCCAGAACATCTAACTATGCCCCTATGAAATCTATACTTGGACCAAGAAGCAATTGTCAGAACTGAGCTAAGAAACATTATTTGTTTCAAAATTGGGAAACAAGGATGTCAGGGACATGTCTTCTCTCCATAACCTTTCAATCTATATATGGAACAGATTGTTTGGAAATCTGGGCTTTATGAAGAGAAATGTGGATCAGAATTGGAGGAAGACTCATCAACTACCTGCATTATGCAGATGACGTAACCTTGCTTGCCAAAGGAGTACCTGAAGCATTTGTTGTAGAAAATCAAGGACTGCAGTCTCTAATATGGATTGAAGCTCAACATCAAGAAGACAAAGATTCTCACTACTGAGCTAGTTGGCATCACCATCATAGATGGAGAGGAGATTGTTAACAATTTCTGGTTCTTCAGATCCACAATCAACACTCTTGGCACCAGCAGTCAGGAAATGCAAAGGTGAATTGCATTGGGAAAATCTGCTGCCATGGACGGACCTCTCCAGAGTTCTGAAGAGCAGCAATGCCAGTCTGGAGAATAATGTGCCCCTGATCCAGGCTGTGGTCTTTACAATTACTTGCTATGCACCAGAGAGCTGACAATGACTAAAGATGACAGTAGAAAGATCAATGCCTTTGAGTTGTGGTGCTGGAGAAAAGTATAGAACATTCAGTAGACAGCTAAGGGAACAAACAGATTTGTCCTAGAGAGAATAAAATCAAGTTGTTCCTTTGAGGCAAGGATTTTGAAGCTCTGTCTGACATATTTTGGGCATATTGCCAGAGGGACCAGTCCTTGGAAAAGGATATGCTTGGAAGGGTGGAGGAACAGTGTCAGAGAGGAAGACCATGGATGAGATGGATTGACACAGTATCTGAGGTGGTGGGGTTAGGTGTGTTGGAGAAAATAATACTGGTTCAGGATAGGGCAGGGTACAGAGGTGTCATGCATAGGGTCACTATGAGGCACAGGCAACTCAATGGCACATAATAACATCAACTCCAGCATTCATATATTACTGTTTGGCAAGAAAGTATTTTGCTGAATCTGGAAAGAACTGGGTTTTAATTTTTGTGTTTTAGGCAATTGGCCAGGTGGGCTAGGATAGCCTTCAGGAAGAGGTAGCATCCACTGCTCTTAAATTACCTAGGCAAGCAGTGTGAAGTCAGCCTCTGAAATAATTTCCCTGCCCTGTGTTGCACTTAGTCAAAGAGAACAAGCAAATCCTGCTATGCTGACCTCAGTACACAGGCACCACTCTTGAGATACTTTGACCAATTTTCCCTAATTGGGTACAATTACAAACATTAAGACTAATAACATTTTTCAGGGGAAGTAAGTTATTCATGTGGAGCTATGAGTTCAAATGCCTTCCAATTAAGATCTGTGGGTGGCATACTTACATACATTTGGTTTTGGCAACTATTAGCCACCAATGATATCCCACCTAGTTAATACATTGTTAAAAGAGGTTCCAGAAAGTCGGCCTATGGCTGAAAGTGAAAAGAACTTAAAGTTCAAAGTTAAAACCTTCAGCATCAGTTACACCTCACCATCAAGAAAACTAAAATCTTCACAAATGGACAAGTAAACATAATAATAAATGGAGAAAATATTCAAGTTGTTAAAGTTTTCATTTGCTTAAATTCCTACTCAAGATCCATGGAATTAGCAGTCAAAAAACCAGACAACATTGGACAAATCTGTTGCCAAGGACCTCTTTAAGTGCTAAAGAAAGAAGATTTCAGTTTAAAGACTATGGTGTGTCCACCCTAAGCTATGGGTTTTCTTCAATTGTTTCACTAGAGTTTAACTAGAGTACTCTTTAGAGATAAGGATTTTGAGACTTTGTCTCACATATATTGAGCATGTTATTAGGAGAAGCCAGTTCCTGGGATATCACGCTCAAAAAGATCCACAGAGAAGAGGAACACCCTCAGTGAGATGCATTGGTCCTGTGACTATAACAGTCAATTCAAGCATGGAAAAAACTGTGAAGATAGTATACGATTCATCTGATGCATATTGGATTTCTATAAGTCAAATCTTAATGGACTGGAGGACACCTAATAACAATAATAGACAGAAGTTAGTGTTGCTTAATGCCCAGTCAGTATCCCCAGCATGGGAGTATACTATCTTTTGAAATAGACCCCATGGGGTCATCAAGAATAGAAGGTAATTTCCTCAACATATTATTTCTAGAAGTTGAGGGCCATAAAGGTAAGTAAGAGACATCTTGGAGATTATGATCAGATTAACAGGTAATTTCCTCAACATATTAAAAAGTATAATATGCAAACCCAAGAGCCAATGTCTTTCTCAATGGAGAAAAACTAAAAGCATTTCCTTGTGAACAGGGACCAGATGAAGTTGCCCACTGTCACTACTTCTATTCAATATTGTATCGGAAGTGCTTCCTAGTACAATATGACAAGAGAAGGAAATAAAGGACATTTTGTTAAACAACTGTTGCTATATGAAGATAATATGATAGTGTACACAGTAAACCCTAAGACCTCAACAACAACAACAACAACAAAAACTGTTAGAGCTAGTGGACCAGTTTAGTAGGGTGGCAGTATATAAGATCAATATCCAAAAATCAGAGGGATTCCTCTACAGTAACAAAGAGAATTCAGAGAAAAAGTTGAAGAAAGCAATACCATTTTTAATAGCCAACCATAAATCGAGATACTTGGCAATGAACCTAATTAGAGATTAAAAAAAAAACCCTATACAAAGAATACTATCGAACATTTCTGCAAGACATAATAAAAGACCTTATTTTGGGCATGTTGCAAAGAGGGACTGGTCCTTGGAGAGGGACATCATGTTTGGCAGAGTGGAGGGGAGGCGAAAGAGAGGAAGACCTTTGGTGAGATGGATCAATTCTGTGACTGGAGCAGTGGGAATAAGTGTGTTTGAGATGGCCAGGTTGGCACAGGATAGAGCAGCATTTAGAGTTCTTGTACACAGGGTCGCTATGAGTCACAAGCGACTCGATGGCACATAACAACAACAACAAATGGGAAATGTTCCCTGTTCATGAATAGGAAGACTCAATGTTGTAAAAATGACAATCCTACCAAAAGCAATCTACATGTTCAATGCAATCCCAATCCAGATACCAAATTCCTTTTTCAAGGAGATTGAAAGGGAAATTGTAAAGCTTATTTAAAGAGGAAGGAAACCTTGAATAAGAAAAATACTTCTGAAAAAAAAGGAGACATAACATTCCCTGACTTCAAAATCTACTACACAGTGGTAATGACCAAAACAGTGTGCTCCTGGTACAATGACAGGCACATAAACCAATGGAATAGAACTAAGAACTCAGAGATAGACCCAGCAATATATGGTCAACTGATATCTAACCAGGAAATAAACCTATAAAATGGGGAAATGACAATCTCTTTAATAAATGGTGCTGGCAAAACAGGACTGATACCTACAGAATGCTTAAACAGGATCCATATTTCACATCATACAAAAAATCAAGACAAGGTCTATCAGAGACCTGAGAGTAAAGCCCAAAACCATTAAGTTCATCAGACACAAACTGATCAAGTTTGTACTGCCTAGCCAAATGCAGCCAGAAATTCACACTCTGGAGAAGGTAAATTAATGAATGGGATCTTCTAAAGATTAAGTCTCTTTGCTCATCAAAAACTTTTTCTAACCAGGTGAAAAGCAAACCTATCACCTGGGAACAAACATTTGTCAATATCATCTCAGACAAGGGTCTCACAACAAAAGTTTGCAAAATATTCCTGAGCCTTCAGAAGAAAAAGATAGTAACTCAATTAAAAATGGGCAATAATATGGAAAGACTTTTCACAGAGGAAAACATTCAGATGGCCAACAGACACATGAAGGAAAAAAAATCTCAAAATTACTGGCAATAAGAGAGATGCAAATCAAAACCACAATGAGCTAGCATCTCACTCCAGCAGCAGTGGCAATGCTTAGTAGGGCAGCAAGTAATAAATGTGGGAGAGGCTATGCAGAGGTGGGAACTCCCATACACAGTTGGTGGGATTGTAAAATAGAACAATCACTCTGGAAGACATTTTGGCATTTCCTCAAAAAGTTGAACATAGAAACTCCATAGAACCCACCTATTCCACAACTAGAAATATATTCCAAGAAAATTAGGACTGAGACACAGAGACTTGTACACCAATATTCATAAGAACATTATTCACCATCACAAGAAAATGGAAACAGCCCAGATGTCCAACCATAACTGAATGGATTGAGAAATTGTGATACATTCACACAATGGAATACTAGGCAGCACTCAGGAGGAAAAATTTCGAAAAATACCACAAAACCTAGGAGAGACTGGATCACATTATGCTGCGTAAACCAACTCAGTCTTATAAGGACAAATACTGCATAAGACTATTATTGTAGAAAAAGATGGGTAACTAGTAAAACATGCATTGGAGCTCAAAGGGGGAAGGGATAAAAGCACACAGATGTGAAAATGGGTAGGGACGGAACCACAGGGTTTCAGTTTGGTGGGTGGAAAGAAAAGAGGAAGGAAATAGTAAGGATCTAAGTGAAAATACAGGGTGGTGATGGGCAAGATCCAATTGTGATTAATATTATTAAATTTAATGCATGTGAATGATTATATGAAACATAATGTGAATGAAGAATAGTGTGAAACATAATAATATACAAATTTTGTAATCGAGCCATTTAAAAAAAAAAAACCACAACTAACTGCAGCAACCTGACACATACCGATCACTCAGTAACTGATAACTTTCAAACTGTAAGAGCAAGCACAGATCTTATAGGGCACACACAGTAGGACGTCAAGATACCAATGAACCATGATAAATTTCATTATAAATCTCAAAGTCTAAATACAAAATTCTAGCTTTTTATGGTAACAAATCCCCAAATAAGGGGGGAAGAGACAATAATAACAAATGCACAATTAGGTACCTAAGATGGTTTACTCACCAGATGAGAGCTCATCATAAAAGGTAAAAGAAGCTGTAGATAAATTTGCTGTTTGGGAATTAAATAGTAAAGAGGTTTGCAGGAAGTAAGAAGTTTAAAATTATTTTTGAGAGTATGGAAGCTACCTCTCTTGAGAAGTATACTAAGGCTGTAAAGCAATGGTGAGGATCCTATCAGCGATCATAAGTGCATACGATATGCATGATTACACAAGTTCTCCAGCAGTTTTCAGCAATTTCTGAGCGGGCACAGAGGAATGTGGTCTGATTCAGCCTAGATCTTGATTGTCTACGCTAATGATAAGACAAGGCGAAAAGAAAGTTATATTTTTCAGATATTTTCAAAAGATTGGTTGAAATAAAGGAACATGAGGTAAAAGAAGGATACATATAAAGGAAAAGGAAAAGAGAACATAAAATTAAGAGGAAATATAAAAATTTGGGCTTTCTAATATGGTCATTAGAACAGTGGATAAACTGGAGGAAGGAGACACGCCTGTATAAAAGCAAGTCTGCTAGTGTCATTTCCAACAGCTCTGTACTTCATGTGTCTGCATCACATTTTGGTAATTATATCATTAATTCAAACTTTTTAGTAATCCTATTTTACACTCGCCTAGTCGCAAGAAGCTGCACTGTAGTGGCTCAAGGCCACCAGCTGTTCTACAAGAGAAGGATAGACAATCTCCTCCCGTGTGATTAAAAATGCCAGATGGTCAGCTATGGGTCAACTCTACGATACATAACCACCACCACCACCACCACGACATTACACACTTAATGGACTATGTTGTCGTTGTTGATTGCCTTTGAGCCAAGAATGACTCATAATGACCCTATGAACAAAAGACCTGAAGCCCCTGTACAATTATCGACATTTATCAAAGTTCACAGTTTCTGGAGGCATGTTATTTAGGAGATGAATGCCCCTCCTGCTTACAAAATGGACTACAGAATAGTTTAAACATAACTTAAAATTAATAGTTGTTGTTGTCCTGTGCTGTCGAGTTAGAACCAATTTACTTGACCCTCCCATGAATTTTCAGAAACTATAAATTCAATGAGAGGAAATTGCCCATCTTTCTCCTTCAGAGGAGCTGGTAGATTCAAACTGCATGTCATATGGGTTGGCAGCACAACTCCTTACCACTAGGCCACCAACGATCGCTTTAGATGAATTGTTGTTATTGATGATAGGTTCCGCCGAGTCAAGGAGTACTCATATGAACAACAGATTTGAACCTGTCCTATCCTGTGCCATCCCCACAATCTCCAACGTATGTAAGCCAATTGCTGTTGTCACTGTCAATCCATCTCATCAAGGGTCTTTCTCTCCTTCGTAGTCCTTCCACCTTTCTGAAAATAATGTTCCTCTCCAAGGACTAGCCTCTCCTAGCAACATGTCCCAAGTATGTACGATGTAGCTTTATAATCTTTTTCTCCAAGGAGTACCTTGGATGCAACCTTTGCAAGAGATATCTGCTTGTTATTTTGATGATATACCACAGTTCAAAGTCATCAATTCTTCTTCTGTCATCCTTATTCATTGTCTAGCTTTCAGCAACTTAGAAAGTGATTGAAAAGACCATGGTCCACCACAACAAGGTAAAGGTAAATAATCCAATAGAAAAAAGTGCACAGGTTACGAACAGACACTTGCCGAAGAAGACATTCAAACAGCCAACAAGCACATGAAGAAGTGTTCAAAATCCCTCGCTCTAAGAGAGATGCAAATCAAAACAACTATGAGGTATCATCTCACCCCAGTCAGAATTGCAAAATTTAACAGAACAGCAAGCAACAAATGCTGGCGAGGTTGTGGAGAAATTGGAACCTTCATTCACTGTTGGTGGGAGTGTAAAATGGTGCAACCACTGTGGAAGGTAGTATGGCGCTTTCTCAAAAAGTTGCAAATAGAGATACCATTTGACCCAGGAATTCCACTACTGGGAATATACCCCAAAGAGACCATAACTGACATCTAAGCAGATATATGGACACCCATGTTTATTGTGGCTTTGTTCACAATATCAAGGAATTGGAAACAACCTAAATGCTCGTCAACAAACGAATGGATAGAGAAGCTGTGATATATTCACACAATGGAATACTATGCTGCATTGAAAAACAAGGAACTCATGCAATATTATTCAAAATGGGTGACCCTGAAGGACATTATGCTGAGTGAAGTATCCCAGTCACAAAAGGACAAATACTGCATGGTGCCACTATTGTAAAGCAGGACTGGCCTTGGGGTTGGGAGGAGACTGAGAAAGATGGATTCAATAATGTATACTGCATTGAAACAGATGAGGGAGAAAACTGTTTAAGAAGGAAAATTATTAGTTCCTTTTGTCATGACAGGAGTCCCGAGTGAAGGCTGTATAGTGGAATGGACTTGAGGAGAGAGATTGTAAAACAATGAAAGAATTTTTCTTTTACTTTTCCAAGAGGGTAGTGTACTAGGGCGAAGGTTTAGGAGGGGAGAAAAGTGCAACAATGGATGAATGGAATTCCAAAGTCTCTGTAATTTTTTATTGAAGTTAATAATAAATTTTATAAAAAGAAAAAAAAGAAATATGTGAAACACAATGTATATACACTTTGTATGCAGGTCAATTTTTTAAAAATCTAAAAACCATTTAAAAAAAAGAACTTAAGGGAAAAAAGAGAAAAGACCCTGGTCTGGACCAGGTGTACCTTAGTCCTAACACTAACATCATTGCTCCTCAATAATTTGGAGAGATCCCTAAACATAATATTTCCCAATACAGTGTGACTCCCAATCTCTTGACTGCTGGTGCCAAAAGTATTGATTATGAATCCAAGTAAGAGGAAATTGCTGACAGTTTCAGTACTTTCTCCATCTATCTTGATGTTGCCTATCAGCCCAAAGGCAAGCACTTTGTTTTCTTGACATTAAGATTTAATTGATAGTGAAGGTTGTAATCTTCACAGAAGCAAGGCTGTGTCATCTGCCTAGCAAAGGTTATTAATGAGTCTTTTTCCATTCCTGATTCCACATTTTTTTATAGAGTCCAGCTTCTTGAATAATCTGCTCAGAATATACACTAAGTAGGTATGGAGAAAGGATAAAATCCTGACCCACACCTTCCCTAAATTTAAACCATGCAGTGGTCCTTTGATCTGTTCACACAACAGTTTCTTGACCTAGGTATAGGTTTTTCCTGGGCACAATTAAGTGTTCTGGAATTCCAATTCTTTTTAATATTAGCCTTAGCTTCTTTGATGTTTTGTTTTGTTGTTGTTTTTTTACCTTGGCACTGACTGGCACAGGAGGAGATTTCCCCTCCTTCTCCAGCAGAGCATCTAGTGGATTCAAACCATGTGTCTTCAGGATTGCAGTGTAGCTTCTTGCCACCAGAGCAACCTAACCCAAGTTATTAGTGAGATGCAAATCAAAACAACAATGAGATATCATCTCACCCGAGCACCAAGAGTAAAATTCAACAGGACAACAAATAGCAAAGAATAGAAAGGATGGGGAGAGATTAGAAATCTCGTGCACTGCTGATGGGAATGTGAGACAGTACAATAACCACTAAGGAAGGTAGGCTGATGCTTCCTAAAAATGATGGGAATTACAGCAAAAAACAAATGCTGGAGAGGTTGTGGAGAAACTGGAACCCTTATTCACTGCTGATGAGAGTGTAAAATGGTGCAACCACTCTGGAAGGCAGTTTGGCACTTTCTCAAAAAAGAAAATAGAAATATCATCTGACCCAGCAATTCCACTACTGGGAATATACTTAAAAAAAAAAAAAAACAACTAAGCAGATACATGCACACTTATGTTTATTGCTGCTTTGTTTACAATAGCAAAAAGTTGGAAACAACCCAAGTGCCCATTAATAAATAAATGGATAGAGAAGTTGTGTTATATTCACACAATGGAATACTATGCAGCATTGGAAAAACAAGGAACTCATGAAATATTATACAAAATGAATGGCCCTAGACTACATTATGCTGAATGAAATGTCTCAGTCACAAAAGGACAGATACTGTAAAGACTGCTGTTGTAAATGCAATGTATGGAAATGATTGCATGAAACACATTGTGAATTGATGGAATGTGTGAAAAACATGTATATGAATGAAGCACAATGTATATGAATGACATACAATGTATATTAATTTTGTGTGAAAACCAACATAAAATTTTAAAAATATGTAAAAGAAGAAAGGAAAAAATCCCCAAACACACCCTACCCCCCAAAATAAGATAGATATAAGGATTGGGAGGCAGACGTGAGAAAACAGGAAAAGTGTGGCTAAATAATGAACACTGCACTTGAATAGGTGGAGGATTAGACATTATATGTATGACAGTTAACAATCTGGACAAGATACACATTGTTGTAGTTATGTGTCATCAAGTCACCTGTGACTCAAAAAGACCTTATGTTCAACAGCTCTGACACCAGTCCTGTCCTGAGCCAGTCTGACTCTGACCTACACTCATGGCGCTAGTGACTGAGTCAATCCATCTCATCCATTCATGGTCTTCCTCTCCTGCGCTGTCCCTCCACCTTTATGAGCAAGATGTCCTTCTCCAAGAACCGGTCCCTCCTGGTCATGGGCCCAAAGTATGTGAGATGGAGCTTCAAAATCCTCGCCTCCAAGGAAAGACTTGGTTTCACCCTCTCCAAGACAGACCTATTTGTTCTCTTGCCAGTCTATGGTATATTCAAGACTCTTCTCCAGCACCACAACTCAAAGGCATCAATCCTTCTTCTGTCATCCTTAGTCATTGTCTGGCTCTCTAAACAATGGCCTAAATCAGGCACATCTTAGTCTCTAGACTGACATCATTGCTTCCAGTACTCTGGCGAAGTCCCTGACAGGAGATTTACATAATGCAATCCATTTATTGATTTTCTGACTGCTCGTGCCAAGTGTGTTGATTGTGCAGTTGAGCAAGTTGTAACTGTTACCAACCTAAAATTTCTTCATCATGGTGCTGGCAATTAGCCCAGCGGTGAGAATCTTTGTTTTCTTAATGTTGAGCTTCAATCCATACTGAAGACTATAGTCCTTGACATTCTTCAGCAGGTGCTTCAGGTCCTCCTCAGTTTCAGCAAGCAAGGTTGTGTCATCTGCATAATGTAGGTGGTTGACGAGTCATCATCCAATCCTGATGCCACATTCCTCCTCATAAAGCCCAGCGTCCCAAATTATCTGTTCTGCATATAGATTGAAAAGGTATGGAGACAGGATGCATCCTTGACAACACTCCCTTCCTGATTTTTGAATCATACAGTTTTCTCCTGCTCTGTTCTGAGGACTGTGTCATGGTCCAAGTATAGGTTTTGCATAAGCACAATCAAGTGTTCTAGTGTTCCCATTCTCCTCAAGGTTAACCACAATTTGTTATGATCCACACAGTCAAAAGCTTTTGTATAGTTAATGAAACACAGATAGATATCCCTAGGAAGGGAAGGGGGAGGAAGGAAAATGCATATTGGAGAATAAATGGAAATTTAACCTTTATAAACTTTT
>NW_006399829.1:7100113-7108187 GCF_000299155.1 Elephantulus edwardii | reverse complement strand
TTATCAATTTCAATTACCTTCTACAGAGATTTTGGAATTCCATTCATTCATTGTTGCGCTTTTCTCCCCGCCCACCCCACCGCCAGTTCGCTCCTCTCCTTGAAAAGCAAAAGAAAAACTCCTTCACTGGTACACAATCCCCCCACACATCCCCACCCCCACCCTCACCCCGAGTATACTCCACTCTGCAACCCTCATCCCGGACTCTTATAATAATCATAATGCCCTGAAATATATTACTTTTAAACTGTTCTCTCCCTTAAGGCAAGAGTTACAGGAAGAAATGATGGAGGAGGCGGGGGAAAGAAACCTCCATACTCAGGACAATTCCAAGACCTGTGTGGACTGAATCTGTAGACAAAAGCTGTTAGTCACTCAAGGATGTGGGGTTTGGATGAGATGGGAAATGGCATATAGCATCTGGAGGAGGTAAAACCTTGCTCGAGAAATGACCTGCATCTCGGGTTCCTTTTTTCTGAATTCTCGGTAATGCATTCTCAGCACTTTCTGTTTCTGCTCCATTTCTCAGGTTTAACAGAAGAAGAATCCCAAAACTGTGTCCGGCATGAAACAACAAAACGCTTTCTTTTCTTTAAGAAGAAAAAAGTGGAATATCGGTGTACAGAAAACAAAATGTCAGAGAAATATGAAGGTAATGGGACTACCACTTAGTTGTTTATGCATAAGTTCCTGCCGTTGGTCATAAAGAAGGCATTCTTGTTTGATAACTGTGCTATTTTTAACTTTTCTTTATTTGGTGATAGAACACTCTATCATATGAGGTGCTAAGGGATGAGAAGTGGCCCAAATAAACATCATTAGTACAACTAAAAAAGAAAACCAGTTATAAGTTCTTTATTTTATAACTGAGTTCTTTGATCTCATGAACATTTACTTATGATCAGAAATCTATAAACTCAATTGTGATGTAAAGATGAATGTGGACGAGGCCCGCTTAGCAAGAAGTTTACAAAATAAGCCTTCATTTCAAGAGTAATTTAAAAATAGACTAGTAAGAATACAAGTGAAGTGTTAAAAAAAATATGGAAGTACTACTGCAGAAGGTACTCTGATCTCTGCTTGAGATAAGAGAAAATCAGCTTCCAAAATAAAGTTATTTTGGGACTATGCATTGAAGAGCTCTGGTGGCCTAATGGGTAAGAATCTGTGCTGCAATCCCTATGCCGCACAGTTCAAACCCACCAGCTGCTCAACAAGAGAAAAAGGGCAATCTCCTCCTGTGCAATTACTGGCTCTTCTTTGGGCTTTTACTTCTACACACTAATCTCTAACTCAGTCATCTCTTCTGAACTCCAGATGCCTACTGTTGATTGGCCATCTCGCTTGAATGTCAACCAACTCAGTGCTCTACATCATTTCTACCAGCTTCACATAACCCTTGTTACTATGCAGATGCTGTCATGTGCCATTGAGTCAAATATGGCTTATAGTAACCGTATGAACAGTAGATTTGAACCCTGTTCTCTACTGCACCATCCTCATCATCTCTGCTGTACTTGAGCCCATCGCTGCAGTCACTGTGTCAGTCCCATCTCATTGAGGGTCTTCCTCTCTTTCCCTGACCCTTCTTTTTGTTTATTGTCTTTATTTCATACACTGAGTATTAAGTCAATTTAAAAATGTGACAGTAAACCACAGAAGACGGTTCATGTTTCCTCTCCTAACATGTTGCTTAGTGCCCTCGGGTGGAATACAAATCATAACAAGCCTGTGAACAACAGATCTTCCTATCCTGTGCTGTCCTCACAAGTTCGGACACACTCAAGCCCGATGCGGTAGCCTCTGGGTCAATTCACCTGGTTTGGGGGTCTCCCATTGGATTTCACCATCCTTCCACCTTTCCAAGCATGATATTCCTTTCCAAGCCCTTCTTAATAACATGTCCAAAGTATGTAAGATGAAGCTTCACTATCCTTGCCTCTGAGGAGCACTCTAGACTAATAGAATTGTGATGACTGAGTGAAGTGATGATTCTAAGGAGCCTCTTGCCCCTTTCCCCTTTCCTCTCCCACAGAAGTCTCATTTTGATGAATGTCGTTGCCATCACCTCAATCAGTAATCAGAAACCTGATTATTTTTTATTTCTTCCTTTTTCTCACCTCCCCATTCAATAAGCAGTACATTAGGTACAGTTCTTAGTATCTTTTTTGAATTGTCTTCTTTTCTCTATTTATCTGGACATGTTCTCTACACTAACCCTTATTCTTTCCTCTGTGGATACCACAGAAGCCGGTTAGTTAGTCTTAATGCTCCCAGTCTAACCTTTCTCCAATCTATTTTTTACCATTCTGTAAAAGGTATGTGCCCTGAAGCTGTAATTGTCTTGAAAAAGAGCCTGTAAGGCTGTGAATTGAAAGGTTGGAAGTTTGAACTCAGCAGTAACTCTGTGCAAGAGCAATGGGCAGTCTGCTCCATCAAAGGGTTACACCCTTGAAAACCTGATAGGTCACTGTGAGTCATCTACTTGTTTAGGCTAGGGTTTTTTATTATAGTAATCTGGCTAGTGGATTCAAACTAATAACCTTTCAATTAGTAGCAAGTGCTTACCTACTGCACTACCAAATCTTCTTATATAGGAGTTTGTTGTTGTTGTTGTTATGTGTTGTGAAGTTGGAGCTGATGTATGGCTAACCCTCAAGTGGATTTTTAGTGGTTGTAAATCACATGAGAGAAGATTGTATGTCTTTCTTTCACTGGTGGATTTGAACTGCCTACCTTTGGGTTGGCAGCTTGAATCTTTTTGCCCATCAGGCCACCAGAGGTCCATTTATAGTGAAATTATTGTCCCTAAAATAGAGAATTTTAAAATGTTGTATAGGAACATTTACCTGAAATGAAGGAAGATTTTCTCGATCATATAAGGAATACAGTTTAAAATATGTAACTTCAAGAAAAATTCTGGCTAACTTACAAACCATAAGGTTTTGAAAAAGAAATTTTTCAAATAAATAGACAAAACATAAGAGAAAGTTCATGGTGTAGCATGATTTGACACAAGAACAATACAGATAAATGAAGTAAAGAAACATAAAAAAATATAAAAATATTGCTTCAACAGAACAAACATAGAACTCAGGACTATGAAGGCAATGAATAACATTTAAATCCTTAAAATTAAGATTACAAAAGAAAGGAAACAATGGTTTGGGTGTTTTATTTTAATCAAGATGTAATATTTGTTTTAAGCCAATCAAACCACAAATTTTTTTATTTTCTGTTAATGGTCTAGAGAGCATCTCCTCTAAGGAAGTCCCATTTAGTTACCGCCTCCACCCTTACTCATAATTAACATTAGGTGCTCTGCTCTGTGTTGTTCCTGCAGTGTGTGTCTATCAAATCAGCACTCATCACATTCATTTTGCTTGCTTCCTATTTCATCCACTGAGCTGTAAGCAAATCTAGGATAGTGGCAAGGATTTTACGTCTTCCCTGCTTAGCACCGTGTCTGGAATATTGTCGGTGATAAATAGCTGTGTTCCTATGAGCACATGAATGAATAAGAGAAAGAACACTGGAAGCATGAGTAAATAAGCCCCTAACGACCACTGAGTCAAGTATGAATCTTGGTGACTTCATAAGTAATCAGCCTTTTTTGAGAAGCAATGGATGCATGAATAAATGAGCATTTCAATTAGGCCTGAGGATAAGGCAAATAAAAAGGAATTCCATCAAGATAAACTGGAAAAGGAGTTTATAGTCAAATTAAGAGGACTTGCATGCCCTGCTATAAAATTAGGCCTAATTTTTTTTTTTTAATTCTCATTGAATTTCTCAATGGAAAGGGAATTCCATTTCTAGGTTGGAAAACTGAGTGTTGCAAAGTTAAACAGAATTTACTAGAGTTTTTTAAAATGAAGGCCCTCTATGAGGTGGATTTATTCAGTGACTGGGGTAATGGGGAGAGGTGTGTCAGAGGCAGTGCGATTGGCACAGGATAGAGCAGGGTTAAGGCTAGTTGTATATAGGGTCCCTATGAGTCGCAAGCAACTCGACGGCACATAACAACAAAATACTGTGATTTTTAATTCAGCAGAAAGCACAAGCAATTGCTATCCGGGAACGTGAAATGGTCTTTATGGAGATGTTCTGGCTGTGGTGCATTGACTACATGCCATGGAGATTATGGTAGCCTAGACTACCTGTTTTTAATTGTTTTTGGTCAAACATTCTTCTAAGTGTTATAGCACTGGTTTGTCCATTTGCTGCACAGAGGTAACTTGTGGTTGCTGTGATGCTGAACACTGTGACACTGATGGTGTCAAATGTGATAATGGTTACCCATAGTGGACAGTGTTTGGTAGAGCTCCCCAATTAAAGCAAGCTTGGAAGCAGGAGTGGCATCCACTTCCGAAATAGCTTGCCTCCAGAAATTATGAACTTGGAGAAAAGATGAAAGTTATACAATTGTTCAGGTCTTTTGTTCATAAGGTTGCTATGAGTCATTGACAACTCAATGGCACTTAACAATAACAACAACAGACTACCTGTATTTGTACATATTTTTATTCCACATTTTCTTAACTGTGGCCAAGATCAAGTTACTAAATCTTTACTGCTTCAGAGTTCTCACGTGTAAAGTGAATGTTGTTGTGTACCATAGAGTCTGAACCGACCCAGAGCTGACCCTCCAGTGGGTTTTCAGAGGCAATTAATTGCACAGGAGGAGATTCCCCATCTTTCCCCCACAGAGCAGTTGGTGACAAACTGCCTGTCTTCAGGATTGCAATGCAGCCTCTTGCCCCAAGGCCACCAGAGCTCCTTATTATTCCCTCCTATTGTAAAGTGAATACAATACTTCTATTTATTTCATAAGCTTACTGAGATCATTAAAATAAACAGAATAAAATTATAAGAACCAAGCCTCGCACGTGTGTGTTAAAGTTCAATCCATGCCAGCTAGTGGCACGGTGGTTTATTCCGTAGAGTTTCCCTGCTAACCCAGGCTGATTCTTGTGCATCTCCAGTGGTTCTCATCCACCAGTGGGTCAAAGGGAGGAAGATGAAGAATATCATGATCTGCGTCCTTGACAGAGTGTTGCTATGAGTCAGAAGAAATTCCACAGCTGTGAGAAGTGAAATGATAATTCTGCAGTTGTTGAAGTGACATAATGATGGCACACAGATAAATGGCAGTGAAATCTAACAAAACACAGAAATAAGGAGAAAAACGTAATGTGAAGAAACACTCAGATCAAGAAATTCTAAAGAATTCTTACAAATCCAAAAGAAAAAATACATAATCTATTGTAAGAACAACCAAAATCATTTAACAAGCACTTCCCAAAATGGGATATTGAAATAGCCAATGAAAGTACCAAAAGATGACTAACATTTTTGTTAGTTGTTGAGTACCCTTGAGTTGGAACTGACCCATAACTGACCTATCAGTGAGTTTTCAGAGACAGTAAATCGCATGAGAGGAGATTGCCCATCTATCTCCCATTGAGCAGCAAGTAGATTCAAATCCAGTACTTTAGTGTTGGCAGCCCAATTCCTTACTACGCAACTACCATGGTAGCAGGTGTGGCATCCACTTCCTAAACAACATGCCTCTGGAAACTCTATGAACTTTGATAATTGTTGATAGTTATAGAAAGGTTTCAGGCTTTCTGTTCATAGGGTTGCTATGAGACATGCTTGACTTGAAGGCAATCAACGAAAACAACAAACTACTATATTGGTGATTAGGGAACTAGGATTAATTACTGAGTTTTATACAATCCATTATTCATTCATGGCAAATACCTTTATTTTCACACTGAGAAACAGTTAGAATGCCCAATAAAAAGGGCTTAGAAGACAATTCACAGCAAGAGTAAATGTTTTATCTACAAAATAACGTTTTTTTAAGCTCTGTGGACACAGTCCTTGTCAGAACTGAATGACATGAACTCAAGTCCTAATAATGAGATGAAAGTTTGTGTAGCCTGAGCCTGTTGTGGACTTTCATTTTAACTTCTGGGTTACAGAAGAGGCAGATTACTTTCCTATGGAGTCTCTGAATGAGGAAAACAGTTGATGTGCTTGACTGCTAACCCAAAGGTTGGAGGTTCTAGTTTTCCCATCAGGTCCTTGGAAGAAAACTTCATGATCTCCTTTGGAGAAGTCAGGCATTGAACACCCTGACAAGGTCTGTTCCTCTCTGACACGCTTGGGGCTACCAAGAGTCAGTGTGGGCTCAGCTGCAGTTGGTGTAAGGTTTTACTCGGTTGCTCAGCAATTTGTGAAAAATCTAGTCAGTTCCTTTCCTCTTTACAAATACTGAATCCTTTGAGTCTATCTTATTGATCGGTAAGTCTTCTTTGTGTATTCTTCTGATGAACCCTTTGTTGGCTTCATGTGTAGCAAAAACTGCTCTGTGGCTTCCTATTTTTCTCTTTTAGTGGCATGTTTCGATTTGAAAAAAAATTCCCAAATCAACCCATCCTGAACTCACTGACACCCCCAAGTCAAATTCCAAGGCTGTAAAGTTTGCTGGGAGCAAACTGTCCATTGTTTTCCAAACAGTGACTGGCAGATTTAACCATTGATTTTTCAGCTGGTCAACATGCGACCATCTATGCCTCCAGGGCAAATGTTGTTGTTGTTGTTGTTGTTATGTGCCATTGAGTCGCTTGCGACTCATAGCAACCCTATGAACAACATCCCTGAACTCTGCTCTGTCCTGTGCCAATCGCACGGTCTCCAACACACCCATCCCAATTACCCCAGTCACTGAATCAATCCACCTCATAGTGGGCTTGGGCAAATACCTTTTATAAAAAACACAAACAGCAACTTTACACATAGACTTCATCTGATGGACCACATATAAATCAGATTAACTATATCTGTGGAAAGAATCATTGAATAAGTTCAGTATCAGCTGTGAAAACCAGGCCAGGTGCTGACTGTGGAAGAGATCATCAACTACTTATGTGCAACTTCAAACTGAAGCTAAGGAAAGTTTTTAAAAATTCACAAGAACCAAAATATGACCTTGAGTCTATCTGACCTGAACTTAAAAGCCATCTTAAGAATAAGTTTGAGGCCTTGAACATTAATAATTGAAGACCAGATGATATCCATGGATAATATCTTCAAGGATGTCATCCATAAAGAGATCAAAGATCACTACAAAAAAAAGGTCGAAGAAAAAATCAAAATGGATGTTATGAAAAACTGAAAATTGCACTAGAATACTGAGAAGCCAATTTAAGGAAAGAAACAATGAAGTATAAGAGTTGAACCGAAGATTTCAAAGGACAGCTTATAAAGACAAAGCAATGTATTACAACTAAATATGCAAAGAGCTGGAATCAGAAAATCAAAAGAAAAGAACTCATTGACATTTCTCAAGCTGAGAGAATTGAAGACTAAAACGGAAGAAGCCTCAAGTAGTGATACTTAGAGATACTGTGGGCAAAATCTTGAATGATTCAGGAAGCAACACAAGAAGATGAAAAGAACAGAGTCACTGTACCAAAAGTATCGGCTGACAGAGAACCATTTTAGGAAATAGCATATGATCAAGAACCAATGGTAATAACAGAATAAATTCAAACTTCACTGAAGACATTGATAAGAAATAAGGCCCCAGAAATTGATGGAATACCAATGGACATTTCAACAGAGATCTAGACATGCTCATCAGATTGTGCCAAGAACTCTGGAGGACACCTACCTACCCAACTAATTGGAACAGATATCTATTATTTATTCACAGTTTCAAGAAAGCTGAATCAATAGTATGTGGAAATAAGAAAAAATAAGTCGACAGGAACCAAGATATTATCTTGAATCAATTCCATCTGAATTTCATGAACCACTTAAGGATAGGTTTCAATACAAATGATTGAAGACCTGATGAGTTGTGAGGTGATATCAAGAATATTATCCTTGAAGAAAGCAAAAGGTCATTACAAAAACAAAGAAGAAATAAAAAATTGAAATGGATGTCAGAAGAGACTCTAAAGATTGTACTGGAAAACCTACAACCAGGAGAAGATAACATAGATGAATGGGATCTTCTAAGACTCAAATCCCTATGCACATCCAAAAACTTCTCCAGTAG
>NW_006399829.1:7071761-7098653 GCF_000299155.1 Elephantulus edwardii | reverse complement strand
ATTATTGTACTGGAGAGTCAAGAAGCCAAAACTGAAGGAAAAGAGGTCAAAGTGAAAGAGTTGAACAAATGGTTTCAAAAGGCAACTCAGGAGGATAAAGCAAGGTATTATAATGGAACATGCAGAGAGCTGGAATTGGAGAATAAAAAGAGAACTCATTCTGCATTTCTCAAGCTGAAAGAACTTAAAAACAAATTTAAGCCTCGTGTCGCAATATTGAAAGCTTCTATGGGCAATATATTGAATGACTCAGAAAACATCAAAAGAAGATGGAGGGAATACACAGAGTCACTGTTCCAGAAAGAATTGATTGAATTGAAAAATTTCAGAAAGTACCATATGAAAAGGTGCTCATGGTAATGCAGGAGGAAGTAGAAACAGCATTGAAGGCACTGGCAAAAAATAAGGCCCTAGGAATCAATGAGATACCAATTGACTTGTTTTAACTAACAGGCGTAGCCTAGAATGCACTCACCTGTCTATGCCCAGAAATTTAGGGGATGGCTGTTTGGTCAATGGTTTGGAAGAGGTCCATATTTGTTCCCATTTCCAAGAAAGGTGAACCAATTGAATATGGAAACTACAAATGATATCATTAATATCACATGCAAGCAAAACACTGCTGAAGATCATTTAAAAACAACACATAGATAAGGAACTGCCAGTAGCTCAAGAAGAATATAGAAGAGGTCGTGACACTAGGGATATCATTGCTAATGTCAGATAGTTCCTGGCTGAAAGTAAAGAATACCAGAAGAACATCTATTTGTGCTGACCCTGCAAATGCATTTGACTGTGTGGATCATGACAAGTTGTGGCTGACAATGAGAAGAATGAAAATCCCAGAGCAGCTGATTGTGTTCATGCAGAACCTATACCTGGATCAGGAGGCTGTTGTGTGAACAGAGTAGGGTAGCACTACATGGTTTGGAATTGGGAAGGGAATATGTCATGGTTTTAGTCTGTCTCCATACCTATTTAATCTGAACAAATTATCTGAGAAGCTGGACCCTCTGAGGAGGAGTGTGGCATCAGGATTGGAGAGAGACTCATCAATAACCTGCATCATGCAGATGACACAATCTTGCTTGCTGAAAGTGAAGAGAACTTGAACCACTTGTTGCAGAAGATTAAGGAATGCAGTCTTCAGTATGGATTGTATCTCAATGTCAGGAAAACAAATATTCTTACCACTGGACTGATAGACAATGTAATGCTGGATGAAGAGGAGATTGAAACTGTCAACAGCTTCATCATACTTGGATCTACAATTAACACCTTTGGTACCAGTAGTCAGGAAATAAGGAGAAGCATTGCACTGGAAAAATCTGCAGTTTGGGGCCCTTCCAACTTGTTGAGGAGTAATTATGTCAATTTGAGGACTCAGGTGTGTCTGATTCAAACAGTAGTCTTTCCAATTACCAGATATGCATCTGAGAGCTGGGCAATGAATAATGATGTTAGAAAAAGAATCAATGCCTTTGAACTGTGATGTTGGAGAAGAGCACTGAACGTCCCAAGGACAGCCAAGAGAACTAACAGATATGTCTTGGAGAGGGTGCCACCAGAACACTCTGGAGGCAAGAATGAAGAGGCTTTGTCTCACATATTTTGGACATGTTGCTAGGAAAAGGACATGATGTTTAGAAGGATGGAGGGTCAGCAAAGGAGAGGAAGATCCTGGATTGGTGGATTGATATAGGGGATTAATATGGTGACTTCTGCAATGGGCTCTTGTGTGTCAGGTAGTGTGAGGCTGGTGCAGAATAGAACAGGGTTCAGATCTTTTGTTCATAGGGTCACTATGATTTGTGCTTGACTTGATGGCACTGAGCAAAAACAACATCATTAATATCACATGAAAGCATGTGATCTTGCTGAAAATTCTCCAAAAATGGTTATAACAGTACATCAACAGAGAACTGCCAGGAATACAAGTCAGATTTAGAAGAGGCAATGCCAACAGGAACACCATTGCTGATGGCAGAGGATATCTATTTGTGTTTTATTGGCTATGCAAAGGCATTTGACTGTATGGGTCACAACAAATTAATGCTAATGGCTAACGTTGAGAAGAATGGGAATCCCAGAACACTTAATTGTGCTCATTCAAAACCTATACCGACATCATGAAGTCATCGTGCAAACAAAGCAAGGGAGTATTGTGTGGTTCAAAATGGAAAAAGGAGTGTGTCAAAGATATATTATTTCTCTACACTTTTTTTTAGGGAGAGGAGTTAAAAGGTTATAATAATTCATATTCATAACAAAATACAGTCAACATAGCTCCCAAAATGTGCACGCAGGCACGTTAGACTCTAGCTTCGTGGCTCTAAGTATTCCCAAGTTCTCAGTTCTTCCTATATCCACTTCCCCCGAGTCATCCAACAAAGTCGTTTAACAAATCTATATATTTGTTAGATCATTTGAAAAGCTAGACTTTATAAGGAACAGTATGGCATCAGATTCATAGAAGGATTCATCAACAACCTGCATTATGCAGATTGAACAACTTGGCTTTAAAAAGTGAGGAAGACTTAAAAGCACTTGCTGCAGAGGATCAACAGCTACAGCCTTCAACGTGGATTGCACCTTAGCATTAAGAAAATAAAAATCCTCACCATCAGGCTAATAGACAATATCATGATAGATGAGAGGAAAGATTGTAGTCGTCAACAATTTCATCTTACTTGGATCTACGATCAGCACCCTTGGCACTAACAGAAAATTTAAAAATGAGCTGCTCTGGGGAAATACGCTTTCAAGGACTTTTCCACAGAAATAAGGGGCGCCTACACCGTGTGTCTGGTGCCCGGGAGTGGCATCCACTTCCTAAATAGCATGCATCCAGAACCCCTATGAACGTTGATAAATGTCAATATTTGTAGAGGGGCCTCAAGCCTTTTGTTCATAGGGTCACTATGAGTCATGCTCAACTTTAAGGCAATCAACAACAACCAAGAGTAACGTGTGCCTGATCAAAGCCATGTTTGTTTGTTTTTTCAATTGCTTGCTATGCATGTGAAAGCTAGACAATACCTAAGAATGACAGAAGAATCAATGCCTTTCAGTTTTGGTGCTGGGGAAGAATATTAAATATCCCATGGACTGCTAAGAGAACAAACAAGTCTACTTTGAAGAAAGTGAAACCAGGGTGCTTTGTGGAGGCAGAGATGATGAAATTCCATCTCACATACTTTGGACATGTCATCAAGAGAGGCCAGTTGTGGGAAAAGGGCATCATGCTTGGAAAGGTGGGGGGTCAGTACAGGAAAGGAAGACAAAATGGGTTGACACAGTCACTGTAGCAATGCAGTCAAAAGCATCTGAGATAGTGAATTTGGCGCAGAATATCTCAAGGTCCAGAGCTTTTGCTGGGTATAAGTGAGTCATAGTCTGTTCAATGGCACATAACAACAACGACATTGCAACCAATTGAATAATAAAGTCCACATTGTTGTGTTATTACATGTCCTTGAATGGGAACAGGCTCAAAGCTGACCTGCAATGTTTTTCAGGGGCTATTAATTACATGAGAGGAAACTGCCTATCTTTTTTCCCTGCAGATCAACTGACGGATTCGAACCACCTGCCTTTGGATTAGCAGTGGAACTCCTTACCACTTAACCATGAGTGCTAGTTTATAGTAATTTGGTGACCCTAATAAAGCAAATGCACACCAAAAGACTATTTCCTCATCAAAGAGTAGGGATCACTGTTTTCAAGCCTTGGATTGCTTCTGCTTTCCAGTCCAGCCTTAACAACCAGGTCGAATTATTCTAGCCTCAGTGTTCACTTTTATACTAATACTGACTTTTCATAGCTATTGTGAAAATTTCATAATAGACTGTGTAAAATCCCTGGCATATACAAGTTGCTAACTAAACCACAGCTTTTAGTGGGCTCTTATCATCTCTATTATTAAGTTCCCTAAAGAAATGAGAAGTGTTTGCTTGCTTTTCACTTAGGGCTACATTACTGATTCCCTGGTGCAAATTGGCCTTTCTGAGAAGTATGAATTTGCAATAAAACTACATAGATAATTTTCTCTAAATGCCTTGCAGGTTCGTTTCTGCAGGGAGCAGAGAAATCCATATCCTTGGTTCGAGGAGGGCGGAGTAAATACGCAGCAGCTTTGGCATGGGAGAAAGGGAGCTCTGGGCCAGAGGAGAAGGTCTTTTCTGAGTGGTTAGAATCCGTGAAGGAAAACCCTGTTGTGATTGACTTTAAGGTAAGAATTAAACTGTTTTATGGGTAAAAGTTGAAGTAGTTCTCCAGCAGCCCAAATTGTACTGCATAAAATCCATTTTCCTGTCAAATGATAAAGGGAATGTCTGTGTTTGCTATGTATGCACAATGCACCTTTTTTTCTTCTTCCTGTGCTGTTTTGCACTGTCGTGACTTTACCTACTGAGACAAACATTCTAGAGCACAGCATTTAGAATTCCTAACATGCGTGAACTGCCAAGGAAGAGAACTGAGTGGGTGAAAGTACTCAGACTTGCCTTGAATAGTATTCTTCACCTCCTCATGTACACAGTAAATCTAATTTCTGTGCTTTTCTTGTCTCTGTTTTGGATGAGCACCCCAAAATCTTTATTTATATCTCTGTGAGAGAAATGACCCAGCCAATCCACTGCTAGGAATATACCTGTGGAAATTAGAACTGAGACACCAACAGACATTTGCACACTAATGTTCACAGTGACATTAGTCACAATCTTGAGAATATTGAAACAGCCCAAATGTCCAACAAAAAACAAATGGATTCAGAAATTGTGATACATTCACGTGATGGGATACTACACAGCACTCAGGAGTAATGATTTTGAAAACTACTATATAAATAACTTAGGAGGGACTAGAGAGCATTATGTTGAGTTAACTAACTTGGTCTATTAAGGACAAATAATGCCTAAAACCATTGTAAAAATAGAAGGATAACTAGTAAAATGTGTAGGGGGAAAAGGGATGAGGTGAGATGGGTGATGATGAGGGGTTGGTTAATCATAGTATCACACAATTTTGTGGGTTGAGGGACAGGGTAAAGAAAATGGGAAAGATGTAGTTGGGACCTGAAAAGACAGGGTAATTGTGGGCAAAGTTTAATGGGGATTAAGTTTATAAAACACAATGTGCAAGAATGATTGTATGAAACACAATGTGAAGGAAGAAAAGTGTGAAACACAATGTATACAAATTTTGTATGCAAATGACTATAAAAATTTAAAATTATGCCTTATGAACAAATTAGCAATTAAACTAATTAGCATTAGTCTGTGAATTATTCATTAATGCAATGACAGAATAAAATTAGAATTACCAGGTTCATAAATTTTACTTTTCAGTGTGTGAGGTTCTATATTTTGAAAAGAGAGCAACTACCTTAACAAAATATAGTTACAGATTTTCACTAAAAAAACCAAAAAAACAAACAAAAATTGGCTTCTAAAGAGCCTGTTATGTTCATTTAAGTGAAGAAAGGAGAACTCTGTCACTGTGAGAGTGGAATAATTTCTGTGCATTTCTAGGTACATTTAGGCCTACAACTAGGAAGATAATAAGATCCAGTCTGCCAGGGGGTTACTTGAGAATCATGCATAAGGCTAAATCATCACTTTGGATAATTTAAAATGTTGGTAAAATGAGCCTTGATTGTTAGTTAGCTCCATTTTTCTGTTACTGTAGCTCTTCCATTCATCCTAGTGGCAAATTCAAGTCCTATTTCCCCGTCCACATTTTCCCATCAGGCTTCATCATGAGCCAGTCCCAATCTCGTCTCTTCTCTGCCCTCCCCACCCCTCTTCTCCTCTCCCCTCCCCTACACTTCCCCTCCGCTTCCCTTCTTTCCCCTTCACTCTCCTCCTCTCCCCTCCATTTTCCTCTCCTCACCTCTCCTCGCCTCCCATCCCCTCTCTCATTACTACCAAGTTAGATATGATTCTAGTGTGTTCTTGTTTTTTTAAAAAAATAAGTTATTGTTATTATTATTACTATTATTATTAATTTTAATGAAAATATACAGATATTCTTGGACTTCCATTCATTCATTGTTGCCGTTTTCTCCCTGCCCATGCCTCCCTGGTTCTTCTTCTCTTTGAAAAGCAAAAGAAAAACTTTTTCATTGTTATATAATCCCTCCCCCAAGTCCAGTCCATTAGGCAGCCTTCGTTCTGGACTCATGTCATGACAATAATTCCTAATTATACATCCCTTTTAAACAGTTATCTCTTTCATCTGTTTCAATGCAGTATACATAATTTAAGGCTATAAATTGAATACTAGGAAAAGTTTTACAGTTCTCCTGGTGATTTCAAACTGCCTTGAGTTAGCAATAGAACTCTCTACAAATCATGCCATTACATCTCTTTCAAATATCAACACTGTCTCTGAAAACAACACTCTTGCTAATCATAGTTACTGGCATCAAGTTGGAATCAACTTCTAGATGACCCTTCAATGTGTCAATACTATAAATCTCACAGAAACAGATGGCTTTTCTTTTGCCAGAAGAGCCACTGGTGGATTTGAATCACCAGAGAGTTACCAAAACACACTTCCTTGTAGATTATACTATCAGAGCTTCCTGAAAAGTGCACAAAACATGGAAAAGTTTTCTTCCTCACTCCCCCAAAGATTTTCCACTTGAATTAAACATAATGCTTGGTTGCCTATCTCATTCCTTTAATGGAAGCTTTTAAAGCTTAATGACTGCATAATGTAAGTTCAAGAAAGTGACAGCTTATCGGATATGCTTCCTATATGACTGCATGGTAGGAGTCCAGAGTAGGTAGGCGATCTAGATACATCATAATTACCTAGCTTTAGGAATTAAAAAAAAAAATCCAAACCAACCCTTTGTGGTCAAGAGAATTCGAGATTATAGTGACTCCTATATTACAGAGCAGAACTAAGCACCAGGTAGGTCTTTCACTTAGAAATAGAAGCACATCACCAGGGCTTTCCCCACATTTTATGTGAGGGGGCTCAAACAGTCAACCTTTCTCTCATTATCCAAGAGCAAACCATTTTCACCACCCAGGGACAACTTAGGAACAGCAAACTCAAAACAAAGTCACTGCTATGGCATCATTTCTAACTCATCACAAACAAACAGAACAGAGTAGGACAGCCACATAGGGTTTTCTAAGTTATAAGTCTTTAAAGGACTAGGCTACCTCATGTTTATCCAGAAGAGTGGCTGGTAGATTTGAACCACCAACCTTGAGGTCCTCAGCCAAGCAATTTAATCACCGAGCCACCTGAAGATACCTCTCACAACCAATCTAGCCAGGAAAGGGTTCAAAAGACAAGTATACTTCATCCTTCACTAATTCCCTAGAAATAGAGAATTGGCTACACTTTGCCTCTTTCATTCTATGAGAATCAGGTCTCAAGGGCTATATATCACCAGTGTGAATGTGACTGTTCCTTCTCTTTATTGCTTATTTTCAGCTTGCTCCCATCACGGATTTGGTAAGAAACATCCCGTGTGCAGTGACAAGGCGCAACAATCTCAGGAAAGCTTTTCAAGAGTATGCAGCCAAGTTTGACCCTTGCAAGTGTGCTCCGTGTCCTAACAATGGCCGACCCACACTCTCAGGGACCGAATGTCTCTGTGTGTGCCAGAGTGGAACCTACGGTGACAACTGTGAGCAGCGGGCTCCAGATGTTCAGTTCAGTAAGTACTAGGAACTCTATATTAGAAACCCACATTTACCCTGTCAACAATTGTTCTAGGTTGGACAACTAATTATTTTGTTAGAAGCATCTACCATGGCTTTGGTATAGGTTGCATCTCAATATCAAGAAAATAAAGATTCTTACCACTGGACCAATAGGCAGGATCATGATGGATGGAGAGGACACTGAAACTGTCAACAGCTTCATCTTCCTTGTATCTACAATTAACACCCTTGGTACCAGCAGTCAGGAAATAAGCATTGCACTGGGAAAATCTTCAAATAGGGATTTCTCCAAATTATTAAGGAGAAATTATGTCAGTTTGAAAACTAAGTTGTATCTGGTTCAGGCTTTAGTCTTTCCGTTTACTTGCTATGCATCTGAGAGATGGATAATAAATAAGAATGACAGAAAAATAATAGACGCCTTTGAGCTGTGGTGTTGAAGAAGAACACTAAACATTCCATGGACGGCCAAGAGAATGAATAAATATGTATTGGAGAGGGTGCAGCTAGAGTGCTCTGTAGAAGCAAAAATGCTGAGGCTTCACCTTACATACTTTGGACATGTTGCTAGGAGGGGTTATTCCTTGGAGAGTGACATGATGTTGGGAAGGGTGGAGGGTCAGTGAAAGAGAAGAAGACAAGACCATCAACAAGGTGGATTGACAGTGACTGCTGCAATGGTCTCTCGTGTGTCCGGAATTTTGAGGATGGCACAGGGTGGACCAGGATTCAGATCTTTTGTTCATAGGGTCACTATTAGTCATACTTGACTGACGGCACCTAACAACAACAACCACCACCATGTCTAAACTCACAAATCACTGTTAAAAAGACACAAAACGAAACAGTGCTAGTCTAAGTCTCAGCTGTGGAAATATAGTTACGTTGCTGTTTTTGTTAAGTGCTGCTTGTCCAGTATGACCCCAAACAACCCTATGAACAACAGATCTGAACCCTAGTTTATCCCGTGCTATCCCCATATGTCTTGACACACTATAGCCCATTTCTGTAGTCCCTACATCAATCCACCTAGTTGAAGGTCTTTCTCTCCTTTGCCGGCCCTCTGCCTTTCTGAGCATCATGTTCCTTTCCATGGAATAGCCTCTTCTAGAAACATGCCCAAAGTATGTAAGGTGAAATCTTATCATTCTTGCCTCCAAAGAGCACTCTGGCTGCATTTTCTCAAATCCCATTGGCTGTCCATGGGATTTTCAGCACTCTTCTCCAACACCGCAGCTCCAAGACATCAATTCTTCTGTCATTCTTATTCATTGTCCAGCTCTCAAATGCACAGCAAGTGATCAGAAAGACCATGGCCTGAACCATACATCTTATCAAATAATATAAATATATAGAAATAGTTGTAGATATATAGATATGGATATAGATATAAAACTATGTGCTGTATAGTAAGATCCAACCCATAGCTGTCCTTGCAGCTGGTTTTCAGAGGCTGTACATCACAGGAGAGGTGATCTTTCTCCTGAAGGACAGCTGGTGGATTTGAACTAAGTGCCTTTGTGTTGGCAGTGCAGCTCCTTACCACTATGCCACCAGAGATAGAGATAGAGAGATACAGATATAAAAGAAGCTTGGTGGCATAGTCCACATGGAGTTACATTGCTACTTTGAAGACTGATCTCTCTCTCTCTCTCTCTGGCAGTTCTAATTCACCAGCTGTTCAAATTATAACCTTGGAAACCTACTACAGGGTCAACTACAAGTTAGTTCCAACAGCTGTGCAGAGCAGATTAATTCAAACACCAACATGTGGATTGGCAGCACAAAGCCCTACCTTTAGGCCACCAGAATGCCCTTGTTAGGTATAGAAGAAATGAAATAAACTTAAGTAAGAACTCATATTCACTGCATGTAGAGTCAGTTCCAACTCATAGCCTCCCTCCACTGGGTTTCTGATAGTATAAATCATAGCAAGAGGATACTGCCCATCTTTCTTCAGAGAGCTGTTAGTGAATTTAAAATTACTTAAAAAGCTACTCAGGCTTACTGTTCCAATACTCATGGCACCCCCATGACCATTGCTGTTCTCATACTTCAAGTGTAGAGCAAAATTAAGCCTTATGGCTCAACTTTCAACCAAACAATAGACAGATCTATAAGGTGACAAATACTCCTTAGAATAATCAACCATTTAGGGACAAAAGAGCAGCATTTTCCTAAAGACAAGGCCCAGGAAGGGGTAGGATAAAAGCACCAATTTGCAAACCTCATTGGCCCCCAGTCAGATGCATAGCTAACCCTCCAGGCAGTTTTCAGCAGCTGCAGGCTCCAAATTACTCTTCTTTCTTCCTTGAAACAATGATGTATTCTAACTGCCTGCTTTTTGCATTAGAACAACAAGGAGAAGGTGGATAAGTGTGATTATAATGTGGATATTGAAATCAATCTTATAAAACAAAGTACATATGAATGATTGAATGAAATATCAATATATTTTGTACACTTTCATTCAAATAATATTTTTGAGACAGTTATTAAAAATTGTATTAATTCATTTATTCATTCATTGTTGCACATTTAATTCTCAAATTAACATTTTTTTTAAAGTTTAAAAATGAAACACACTTACAAGCCTCAGAAGCATAATCAAGGCTCATCACGAGTAGAAATGACTTCTACAGCAGTGGATTATGTGGTTTATATATGTTTGCTGGTGGTTGAAAATAGTTCTTCACTATTGCTATTTTGTCTAGCCTTTTGAAAATAAGAATGGGAAAACAAGAACAGTGCTGGCAATTTTCCACAATGACTTTCTGTTATTGCGCAAGGGAGGTCACGCAGCTGACAAGCAAGGGAACCCGTTTGCTCCAGTTCTAAAGCCCAAACCGTCTCAGATGCACAATGCATTGATCTTTCTCTGTTGCAGATGCAGTAAATGGGAACTGGGGTTGCTGGTCTTCTTGGAGCAGGTGTGATGCGACTTATAAGAGATCAAGAAGCAGAGAATGCAATAACCCTGCCCCCCAAAATGGAGGGAAGCCCTGTGAGGGGCAGCAGCAGCAAGAGGAGGACTGTACATTCTCAATATTTGAAAACGAGTAAGAATGGCAAAGGGGAATGAACATATCATCCACCCAACTCCTACATGGAGTTATTATTACTAAGAAAGGAATGATGGAATTCTGCCTATTCCAACACAGCATGTTCACAGGGAACTGGATCCGCGCCTATTTCATTCTCTTTATATGATGATTTCTATTTAAACACACGAACTTTGAGAAACGACGATAGTTATAGAAAGGCTTCAGGTCTTTTATTCATAGGGTCACTATGAGTCGTGCTCGACTCAATGGCAATCAACAACAATAAATACACACACATAGGTTTACCTACTTATATGTATATTTCTCCATATATAAAACAAGCCATTCTACTTATTTATATTATTATTGTTGTTGTGTGTACCATTGAGTTGGACTCAACTCATAGCTGACCCTCCAGCAAGTTTTCAGAGGCAGTCAATCAGACGGAAAGACTACCCACATTTTCCCATGGAGCCACTAGTGGAGTTGCTGCTGGTCAATTTGAACCACCTCCCTTTGGTTTGGCAGTACAACTCCTTACCACTAAACCATTAAAACTTATGTAGAAGATTTTATATTCTTTATGTATATGTTGTTGTTATGTGTCAGCCAGTCACCTGCTACTCATAGCGACCCTACGTGCAACAACTCTGAAGGCTGCCCTGTCCTCAGCCAGTCTCACAAACTCTGACACTACCCCATTTTCCTAGTTACTGTATCAATCCACCTCAAATGGAGTCTTCTTCTGCTTTGTTCCTCCAACCTTTCAAGCATGATGTTCTTCTCCAACTGGCTATGTACCCAATGTATGTGAGATAGAACTTCAAAATCCTAGCCTCCAAGGAGGAACTTGGTTTCACCCTCTCAAAAACAGACCTATTTGTTTTCTTGGTGGTCTGTGATATGTTCAAGAATCTTCTTCAGCATCACAATGTGAAGGCATTGATTCTTCTTCTGTCATTCTTAGTCATTGTCCAATGCTCTGATGCATACCAAGTAATTGTGAAGTCCATGGCCTGGATCAGGCACACCTTAGTCTCTAGACTGACATCGTTGCTTCATCAGTACTCTGGAAAGGTCCCCTAAAGGCAGATTTAACTAATGCAATTAGTCTTTTAATTTATGTATATAATTTGTATTTTATATCCTATAAGTTTAGATTGTGTATATATTTACAAATAATTTTATACTTACACATCAATCTATTTCTCTCTCCACACACACATTTCTGTTTTCCTTTTCAGTGGGCAGCCCTGTATCAGTGATGGTGAAGAAATTAAAGAAGTAGATCTTCCTGAGATAGAATCAGACTCAGGGTGTCCTCAGCCTGTTCCTCCAGAAAATGGATTTATCCGGGTCAGTGTCCTGAACTTTACTTGAGGTTGTGTTGTTATTTCTGTCAAGTGCCATCAAGATGATTTTACTCACTGACATAGTGACTAGGGTAATGAGGTGGGTGTATTGGAGATGATGAGATTGGCACAGGATAGAGAAGGATACAGAGCTGTTGTACAAAGGATCATTATGATTCACAAGTGATTCAATGACACTTAGCAGCAACAACAACAACAACAGGACAGATATGGCAGAATAGAATTGGCCTAAAGGGTTTTTTTACATTGTAATGGTTATAGGATCACGTTTATGGATTCGAACGACTAACCTTTCAGTTTGCAGTTGAACACAGTCGTATTTATACCAAGGCCTCCTTTAAGTCTATTGTTGTTCTTATTTATTGAACCAGCTCACAGCTGACCCTCCAGTGAATTTTCAAAGGCTATAAGTCGCACAGGAGAAAATTGTCCCTCTTTCTTCTGCTGTGATGTATTTGAAATGCTTGCCTCTTTGTTGGCAGCAAAATTGCTAGGCCAGCAGGGCCTCCTTCTAGCCAGTTAGTGTTCAAAAAGTAGAACTTAAAATGTATGGATTTTCCTTTAGTGAAAGTTAGTGGTTTTCTATTTATTATTAATGTTACTATTTATTTTTATTACTACTAATATTTATTAGAGTTATGGATTTCTAATAACTTCCTATTTCAAGATGGATCTAGAAATTACTTTTTTAACTATGAAAGTGACTCTGTTTTTCATCTCTGGTGTAGCAGATCATATGATTGTCTGACTCAAAATGCCCCACACCAACCCATCTCATTTTACCAATACCCACTATGTCAATAGTTGGGTTCCATTTCTTCCTTAACAATGTCCAATTTTCCTACTTTCATGCTTCTCACATTTCACGTTCCAATCACCAGTGTCTGTTTACAGATGTTTCTCCTCCTTTATGTTTCCATATTTGAAGGCTCAGCCTCAGTTTTCATATCTGCTAGTCTAGTCTAAGTGTGTTCTATTGTACTATAGAGTTTTCAAAGACCTGTTATTTTGAAGTAGATAGACAATCCTTCTTAATCGGTCTTAATTTGAATACTCAGCTTTAGAACAGTATCTTACAGACAAACACTTAACAGAGAGGAGCAAATGAAAGATAATTCCCCATTATAAAAGTAACCAATAGATTCAGCATCGCCAGCCCTTCCTAGGCACGTGTATCTTGACCCATCCCCCCCTGGTCTACTGGCATTCCTTTCCACTCCTATCTACTCTGTTCAACACCTTCCTCCTCACATCCAATCCTTGATATGATGGCTTAGCTTTCAGATTGTCTCTGTGATGCCTAACACCTCATGCTATTACTGGTCTCTTATGCTGCTGCCACTCTCTCTTGAGTTTAAGAGGCTCCAAGTCCAAATTCCAAGTACCAGTTTTAGGGAAGCATTTCTGTCTCAGACAGCGCTGAGCAAAAGTTCGTGCCTCTAAGCTTCTGCTCCAGGACTGACTTCTTGTGACTTAATGCCTCTGCTCTTCTAATTATAGCATTCTGCTCTCACAGTAGGATAACTTCCCAGCAAAGAGTGAGGTCTCCTCTAGATCTGGTATACAAGTTTTGTTCTCTGTTTCTCTGACTGTCTGCTGAGCCCAGTGGAATTCTGGGAGGATGGGCATTACCTGGTTTAGAGAGGACAAAGGTGAATCCAGATATCCCTGCCTTTGAAGCCCTGGAGCTAATTATCTATGTAGGCTGTGTCTTGTGATGATTCACCTTTGCCCTCTCTAAATCAGGACTATGGGTCAGTTCTGATTCAAGGACCCAAAACAACAACAATAAAGATTGAGACAGTGGTTCATTATTCTTTTGACTCTTTTTATAAAATTGTATGTTTCATTTCATGAACAAACTTACTCAGTTTTTATTATGCTCCATTTTAAACATCTCATCTTTATTCAAAAGTACTATAACTTTAATTCATCCTGTGAATTTGTACTTGCTTGAGTGAAGAGTAAAGAAAGTAGAAGAAATGAAGTAACAGAGTTAAAGAAAATATTTCAAAGGGTAATTATTATTTTATTGGAGCTCTGATGGCCTAGTGGCAAGAAGCTGCACTGCAACCCCAAAGGTGTCATTCACTTAATTATTGTTATTGTGTGTTGTTGGAATCCACCCATAGCTGACCCTCCAGTGGGCTTTTAGAGGCAGTAAATCGCATCTTCCTGCTGAGCACCTAGTGGCTTCAAACCACCTGCCTTTGGAACTGGAGCACAATTACCACTGTGCCACCTCACCGATGAACAGAAGAATATGAACTTTTCCTTCTCCAGTGACATTCTGATTTCAAAAGGTAGTTTGAGAAAACAAAATGAAGTGTTATAATTAAATTGCTGTGCATGGTTGCTGTGATGCTAAACATTGTGACACTGATGTGTCAAATGTGATAATGGTTACCCATGGTGGAAAGTTTGGTGGAGCTCCCAGATTAAAACAGGCTTGGAAGCAGGAGTGGCATCCACTTCAGAAATAGAGAAACGATAAAAGTTATACAAGTTTTCAAGTCTTTCATTCACAGGGTTTGCTATGAGTCATTTATGACTTGATGACACTTAACAACAGCAACAATGAGATTAGACAACCAACTTTTCCATAATTTTTGACTCATGTACTTATAACTTGTTAGTCAAATTTGTGTCTTCTAGGTTGCAACACCCCCATGATACATCTTCAAGGATATGAACATGTACGGCCAAGCACAATCAATAAGAGTGCATCTAAATCCCAAAATCAATCTCCATAATAGTCTATGTGTTTCCTACTGCCAAAGGGGCCCTTTAGAGTAGTGAGAGAAGACCTTCACCCTGAAACCCACAGCGTCCCTTTTCAGCAGGAAGTAGCTAAGAGAATACGCCATCCCCTTTTCCTTATGAATCAGGGTGAAGTCTCTCTCAGGGAGGAGTGATAGGGAATGGCAAAGGACACACCGACAAAGGAGATTAATCAGAACTGACTTTGACAAGCACTGTGGCAATTGGACAATTAAAACAGACATTCAGATGGCGGGGAAGAAGAACAAACTGGGGAGGAGGGTGGAGAAAATAGTGCAACAATGAATGAATGAAAACCCAAAATCCCTGTAAATGTTCATTAAAACTAATAAAATTTAATAATTAAAAAAAAGAAAGAAAACCAAAAGGTAAGAACACACTCAGCGCTTTATAAGCTGAAAGAAGTGAAGAAAAAAAATTAAAGATTTGAGTAATAATATTGAAGGAGTATTGAAGTTCAACATCAAGAAAACAAAAGATTCTTACCATTAGCGAATACACAGCAACAAAGTAGATGAAGAAGAGATTGAGATTGTTAACAATTTCAGCTTGCTCAGGTCTGCAATCAATACTCTTGGCACCAGCAGTCAGGAAATCAAAAGGCAATTGCACTTGGAAAACCTACTGTCAGACACCTCTCCAGAGTGCTTAAGACCATCGATGCCAGTTTAGAGACTAAAGTGTACCTGATCCAGGCCATGGTCTTTGCAGCCACTTGCTATGTAGCAGAGAGCGACAATGACTCAGGCTAACAAAAGAAAAGCCATTGCCTTGGAGTTCTGATGCTAGAAAAGAGTCTTTAATAGTCCACAGACTGCTAAGGGAACAAACAGGCCTGTTCTAAAGAGGGTGAAACTGTCACTCTTTGGAGACAAGGATTTTGAAACTCCATCTGACATATGTTGAGCATGTTACCAGAAGGGACCAGTCCTTGGAGATGAACATTGTTCTTGGAAGGTTGGAGGGACAGTGCAGGAGAAGACAACCCTGGATGAGACGAATTTGCACAATAACTGGAGTAATTTGGGTGGGTTTATCAGAGAGAGTGAGACTGGCTTAGGATAGGGCAGGAATCAGAGCTATTGTGCATAGGATCACTATGAATCACAGTCAACTCAATAGCACATAAAAACATTGAAGGAGTGTGTAAATAGATATTAATTTACACAGGAAATAACAAGATGTATACAATTTGAACTAACTCATAGCTGACCCTCCAGATGGTTTTCTTGGGCTGTAAATCACACTGGAGGAGACGATTATCTTTCTCCCAAAGAGGTGCAGGTGGATAGGAGCACAACTTCCTGAAGACTACAGCAGAAGAGCTCCCAGCTGAGGGACTGTATGAGCAAAATAAAAGCATAAGAAACATAAAGGTAAGATGGAAGGAATACACAGTTACCGTATCCAAAAGAATTGGTCAATCCTTAAACATTTTAGGATACAACGTGATCAAGAATCAGCGGTAACATGACCAAGAATCAAGGAAGAACTTCAAAGTGGATTAAAGACATTGGCAAAAATGAAGTTCTAGGAATTTATGAAATACCAAACATTTTTACCAAATTATTGCAATGTTGGAAGGACTTCTTGTTCTATTCCAAGAAATATGAAAGATAGCAACCTGGCCAATCAACTGAAAGAAGTCCATTTGTGCACATTCCAAAAAAAGGTGATCCAACAGAATGTAAAAAGTATTCAATAGTATCATTGATATCATATACAAATAACATTTTGTAGAAAATAATTATAAAACAGTTGTGGTAGTCCATTACCAGGGAACTACCAGAAATTCAGACTAGAATTAATCTCAGAAAAGGATGTGGAGACAAACATCACATGGATATTAACTGCAACCAGAGAATACCAAAAAGATGTTTACTTGTGTTTTATTGATTGGGCAAAGACGTTCAGCTTTTGAGATCATGACAAATTACACATAACATTGAAAAGAATGGAAATTCCAGAGTACTCACTTGTGCTCATGCAGAACAATCATTTGAACAAAAGCAGGAGATACTGCAAGTTTTAATAGCAGGGATCATTTGTATTAGATTTAAATCCTTTCACACAATTGTCCCATGTATACGCTGAGAAATCATCCAAGAAGATCAACTATGTAAATAAGAAACCACTGAAGCATTGGAATTGAAGAAAGACTCATTAACAACCTGTCATATGCAGATGTCACACTCATGTTTGCTGAAAACAAAGAGAACTTGAAGCGTTTACTGGTGAAGATCAGAGACTAGTTTTCTATGGATGATATTTCAAAATAAAGAAAGCAAGAATCCTCACAACAGAGCCAAAATGCAGCATCATGAAAAATAAGGAAAATACTGAATTTGGGAAGGATTTCATTTTACTTATAACATGGAAGCAACAGTCAAGAAATTAAACCATGTATTGGACAAATTGGCTGCAAAACATTTCTTTAGTGTTAAAAAGCAAAAATCACTTTCAGGCAAAAATGTGTCTGGCCCAAGCAATGCTATTTTCAGTCACCTCTTACAATATATATGCAATACATAACCAAGACTGAGGAAGGATTATCGTTTTTTATTATTATGTTGTTATGTGCTGTCAAGTCACTTGCAACTCAGAGACCCTATGCACAATAACCCTGAAACCTGCTCAATCCTGTGCCAGCTTTACTGTCTCTGAAACACCTACCCTCATTACCACAGTCACTGAATCAACCCATCTCATCTAAGGTCTTTCTCTCTTTCTCTCTTCCTCCACCCTACCAACATGATTTTCCTCTCCAAGACTTGTAGAGTCTTGACCCTCCTTGCAACATGCCCAAAGTATATCAGACGAAGCCTCAGAATCCTTGCCTCTCTAGGACGAACCTGTTTGTTCTCTTAGCAGTCCATAATATATTCAGCACTCTTCTCCAGCACCACAGATCAAAGGCATCTATTCTCTTTCTATCATCCCTAGTCATTGTCCAGCTCTCTGACACATAGCAAGTACTTGCAAAGATGCCTGGATCAGGCACACCTTACTCTCCAGACTGATATCATTGCTCTTTAGTACTTATGTGAGGTCCCTAACAGCCGACTCACCCAATGCAATTCATCTCTTGATGTTTTGGCTGCTAGTACCAACCAAGAGTGTTGATTGTGGAGCTAAGCAAACTAAAGCTGTTAATCTCAATCTCTTCACCATCTATCATAATGCTTCTAATCAGTGATGAGAATCTTAGTTTTGTTTATGTTGAGCTTCAATTCATATTGAAGGCTGCTTTCCTTGATCTTCCTCAGCAAACTCTTCAGGTCCTCCTCAATTCCAGCAAGTAGAGTTTTATCATTTGCATAACACAGGTTGCTGATGAGTCTTCCTCCAATCCTGATGCCACATTCCTCCTCATACAGCCCAACCTCCCAGATGATCTTTCCAAACTATATGCAGAATTTTAGTTATAATGTTAGTATGTATCAATCTTGAATAAGCCATTGACTGGCAAGAGAACCAAGAAATGTATCCTGGAAGAACTATAGACAGAACAGTCATTAGAAGTAAGTTTGATAAGACTATTTTGGATATATTATAAGGAGGTTCTCGTGGCCTTGTGGTAAGGAGTTGTGTTGGAACCCAACGGAACACAGTTTGAAGCTACCACCTGCTCCACAGGAGAAAGATGGGCAAGCTCCTCCCATGTAATCAATGGCCTCTGAAAACCCTTTGAAGGGTCAGTGATGGGTCAGTTTCTACTTGATAACAAACAACAACAGAAGGAGGCTCTATCTTGCTTCCTAAAACAGAGGGTCAGCAACAAAGATAAAGGCCCTCAATGACAGAGTCTGGTTTAATGGCTGCAAAAATGGGTTCAAACATCACAAAGACTGAAGATAGTGCAGGACTGCACAATGTTTCAGTCTGCTGTACATGGACTGTACATGCATCGGCACAAACCTCATGGCACCTGACAACAACAACAAAAACCATCTAGAATTCATAGTTATAAAATGTTTTCATATGAAATCAAACAAAGCAAGTAGGTCTAATTCCAGGCTAGAGTCATCGTTTGATAATTTGTTGTTGTTGTTATTATGTGCTGTCAAGTCGCTTGCAACTCATAGCTACACTATGCACAACAGCCCTAAACTCTGCTTTGTCCTGTGCCAGTCACACTGTCTCCGACACTCCCATCCCGATTACCCCAGTCACTGAATCAATCCACCTCATAGAGGGCCTTCCCCTCCTGCGCTGTCCCTCCACCCTCCCAAGCATGATGTCCCTCTCCAAGTCCCGCCTTACAACATGTCCAAAGTATGTTAGACGGAGCCTTAGAATCCTTGCCTCCAAGGAGCCACCCAGTTTAACCCTCTCCAGGATGAATCTGTTTGTTTTCCTAGCAGTCCATAGTACTCTCAATACTCTTCTCCAGCACCACAGCTCAAAGGCATCAATTCTCCTTCCCTCCTTGGTCATTGTCCAACTCTCTGATGCATAACAAGTGATTGCAAAGACCATGGCCTGTATCTCCAGAGAGACACCATTGCTCTTCAGTACTTTGGAGAGGCCCCTAACAGCAGACTTTCCAATGGCAATACGCCTTTTAATTTCCTGGCTACTGGTCCCAAGAGTGTCGACTGTGGGGGATTTTTTTTTTAATTTTGGAGAGGCCCCTAACAGCAGACTTTCCAATGGCAATACGCCTTTTAATTTCCTGGCTACTGGTCCCAAGAGTGTCGACTGTGGGGGATTTTTTTTTTAATTTATTAAGACACAAATTCCAACCCTATTGGGAAATGCACTTAAGTAAATTGCTATATTTTTTTGTTCAGACTATCAGATTGCATACTCTTAGCTAATCCTAAGAGAAATGGAAATGGAAGGTTAAGGTAACTCTTAATTTCATGAAGAGTGCAAGGGAAAAAAAAATCAGACTTTTGGTAAAGCATATCACTCATAAATATTATTCATCATTCCATTTCCCCTTTGATACAAAGCCAATAATAACCAATATGGTTTTTCTTGTTGTGCACTGTCAAGTCAGAACTGACTTATATCTGACTGCACTGGGTTTTCAGAGGCAGTCAGTCAGACGAGGAGGTTGTCTATCCTCCTCCCAGGAGCAGCTGATATATTTGAACCACGTGCCTTTGGGATTGTAGTTCAGTTTCTTACTGCTAGGCTATTAGACAGGATAATCTTGAATCATTCAAGAAATTATGAATAGTCGAGAGGAAAAGTTGAATCATGTGATTAGTTAGTAAAAAGAAATTGATGGCTGAGCTGACACCTGCTCCAAAATGCTCTACTTCAATACCAAGGAAAGAGCTTTCTAGTCAGTTATTTCTATTCTTTTCTTCTCAGTAAGGGAAAAGAGCATTGCATTACTTTCTCTGTTTGAAAGGGTTTTTTTATTATGCTTCATTCGCATACTTTTTTCCTAACTCCTCCTTACACCCACTGAACTCTTTTACCCCATGGTTTTCCACCTCTCCACCCTCAGCCCCCTCCCTGCCTCCTTCCCTTCCCTCTTTATTTGTCCATAAAGATTTCACTGGTTATCCTTCTGACTTTACAGTAATGGTCCTATACAGTCTTCGTTTTTATGCGTCTGAGTTAGTTCACCAAGCATAATGTTCTCTAGCCTCTCCCATACTTTATAGCATTTTGCAAAATCATTGTTCCTAAGTGCTACATAGAATTCCACCAAGTGAATGTACCACAGTTTCTCAGTCTAGTCATTTGTTGATGACCATTTGCTCTGTTTCCAGGTTCTTGCTATTGTGAATAATGCTGCTGTGAACATTGGTATACAAATCTCTGTTTATATCTCAGCTCTATTTTACATGGGTATATTCCTAGTAGTGGTATATAGCTGAGTCATATGGAATTTCTGTGTTTAGCTTTTTGAGGACATTTCTCAAAACTATCAGAGTAGTCTTACCATTTTACAACCATAACAAAAATGTGTGGGAGTTTCAATTTCTCCATACCTTCTCCAACATTCGTTATCTGTTGTGCTGTTGTACTTTGCCACTGCTACTGGGGTGAGATGGTATCTCGTTGCACTCTTGTATCTCTCTTATTGCCAATGATTTTGATCATTTCTTCACATGTCTGTTGGCCATCGAATGCCTTCCTTTATGAAAGTGGGGACCTGAAAAGTTTGGGTAATGGGGGTCATGGATCATTGATGATTAATTTTATAAATTACAATGTATAAAATGATTGTATGAAACACAAAGTGAATAGAAGAATGTGTGAAAAACAATGCATATAAACAAAACACAATCTTTAGAAACTAAACACAATCTATATGAATTTTGTGTACAACCAATATAAAATAAAAATAATTAAATTTTGACAAAGCTTTGCACAAGTTATTACCAAAGTTAAATGTCATTTACCTCATTAAGTTAGAATGTCATGGTGGTTTTCACAATGGAATAATTTTGTCAGGCCTGGAAAAGAAAAGATAATAAGGGTAGAAGGAAGATCAGATAAAGGCATAGAAACATGAAAGAGAACAACATGATAAAAAATAGCTTGTGGGTTTATTTTTTTTTTTTTGTGTGTGTGTGTGTACAGCATATGTTCTTTTATTTTGTTGCTTATTGTGATTTGGATGAAAGTTACAGATAAAATTCATTTTCCACTAAACAATTTTTGTATTTTCTGGTTTATCACATTAATTATAATCTGCCAGTGTAACAGAACAAATGTTTTACTGGAGGAAATGGTGAAGGGAAATTTAGAGAGGAAAACAGACTAGAATGTTCTAACCTATGTAAGATTCATCGGAGAAACACAACATGCTGAGAAGGCTAGAGGGTCCGTGGAAGAGAGGAAGACCCTCATCAAGATAGACTGACATAGTGACTGTAACAATGAACTTGAGAATGGTGGATATCATGAGGAAGGCACAGGATAGGCCAAGGTTCAGATCTGTCATTTATAAGGTTACTATCAATTGTAATCAACTTTATGGTACCTAATAGCAGCAACAATAAGTAATATTTGCCTTACACTGCATTTTTATAAGCCTCAAAATGACAGTAGCTTTACTTTAGCCATTAACTGAGATAATACCTAACCTTCAATAGATTTCTAATAAATAACATTTTAATGGATTAAACAATCATGATAGCAACTCTGTGTATTTTCTGTACATATTGGTTTTGATGTTTGTGCCATTGAATCCAAAATGACTCACCGTTGCCCCTTCAGTGGATTTTTAAAGGCTTAAGTCACATGGAAGAAGATTGTCCACCTTTCTCCCTGGGCTCAACTTGTGCATTAGAACTGCCTACCTTTGGACTGGTGGTGCAACTTCTTACCACTAGGCCACAAGGCTTCCTATGCATGTAAAATATGTCACTTAGTCCATTAATAGATACCACTTACTAGATACATAGTTTCCATGTTCATGAAATAAAAGTTGAGATATACAGGGCAAGATCATGCTATATTCAGTGATGTATTCATTTACTGCAATTCCAGTAACATAATACCACAATTCAGTAGTTCAACAGGACAGGACCATTTTGCCTTATACTTTTGAGTCCACATGTTGATGTCTTCTGAGGTTTCAGAGAAAGAGTCTGTTTCACACCCATCTCTTCACTTTCAGTGTTAGTCAGAAATCTTTGGCATTCCTTGACTTGTGGATGCATCTTCAGACCACCCTCATCTCTCTTTCTGTATGTATCAGTTCTCTTTAGTAATTACGACACCACTAATGTAAGACTGGCTAGTCCGAGTGCAATGGAGGCCACAACTAATTGATTACAGGAAGTTACAGATTTCTTTAGGGAGTTCTGGTGGTCCAGTGGCAAGAGGCTGTGCTACAATCCAAGGCCACCAGCTGCTCCACGGGGAAAAGATGGGTAATCTCCTGCCATGTGATTAACTGCCTCTGTAAACCTACTTGAGAGGCAGCTATGGGTCGGTTCCAACTCTGTGGTACTCAACATCAACAACAGCAGCAACAACAATGTAAGAGTGCAGTCTAGCTATTCTGGGATAAATTTACACAAATTTTCTATAATTACATTTTCAAATAGTTTATTTCCAAACAGGTTCACATTCACAGGGTACAGAGTTTAGAACCGAGGCCTATCTTTTGGTATCACATAATTCAATTCAAAGCAGGTAGAATGCTAAACTTAAAGTAAAATTATTTCATCAATTTAGAGCAGCAGTAAAGGAGGATGGATGAGAAATGTAAGATTAATAAGATAGATCAGGTTGAAAGTTTTCCTGGTAAGAGATAATAAATAGCCTGAACAAAGACAGTTATTTTTGTTGTATGTACCATCGAGTCAGAACCAACTCACAGCTGACCCTGTAGTGGGGTTTCTGAGGCAGTAAATCAGACTGTGCCAATTGTTCATCTTTCTCCCATGGGGCACTTGGTGGGTTCAAACCGTGTGCCCTCAGAATTGCAGCACAGCTCCTTACCAGTTGTAGCTGTTGTTGTTATGTGCCATTGAGTTATTACCTGCAACTCATAGCAACCCAGTGTATAATAACTCTGATCCCTGCCCTATTCTGAGCCAGTCTCACTGTTTCTGACACACCTACCCCCATTATACCAGTTGATATGTCAATCCATCTCATCCGGGGTCTCCTCTCCTGCACTGTACCCTCCACCCTTTCAACTATGATATTCTTCTTCAAGGACTGGTTCCTCCTGGCCACGTGCCCAAAGTACGTGGGATGGAGCTTCAAAATCCTTGCCTGCAAGGAGCAACTTGGTTTCATCATTCCCAAGACAGACTTATTTGCTCTCTTGGTGGTCCATGGTATGTTCAAGACTCTTCTCTGGCATCACGGCTTGAAGTAGTGATCCCAAAAGAGAGTGTGAGGAATATATTAGAATTCAAATTTGACAGCACTCTGTGGCCATCAGGAGGGAAGACATGGGGGAAACCCACAATGAGCATGAAGTGTTTTAAGTTCTCCATTCACAGCATTAATAGTTTTCTGGTTTCTGTTTAAATTCTAGAATGAAAAGAAAGTGTACAAAGTTGGGGAAGAAGTAGAAATCTTCTGCTTTACTGGATTCGAAACTGTTGGATACCAGTACTTCAGATGCTTACCAGACCAGACCTGGAGGCAAGAAGACGTGCAGTGCAAACGTGAGAGCCTGGGCTACATTTGGCCTGACTACTCCAAAGAATGGATGTGCCCAATATAAACAGCACACTCGTTCCCCTTAGATCAGTACATTTTACAATATTTTTCCCTCAGTAACTCTGGTGAAAGATTTAGTGAAGCAGAAAATAGGACTCCTTTGCTAAAATTAGATTTCAAAATATCTTCATATTTCAGTTCTCCTGTCCCTGTCTTTTAGCCTCATACTCATAAGCCTGTGAAGTATGCTCTTAAAAAGAAATCCAGGAAGTGTGCAAACCACATATAACCACAGACATCTGCTTTGCCTGCTGCACAAATTGATACAAATTGATGAATCCCAAGAAGATGAAACTTAGACTCTATATGGATCAGTAAGAGGACTTTTTCATTAAATCCAACTTTCTCCAAAGCACTTCTCCAAGGAGCATATTTTTTCTGATTAAAAGTGAACTCTTCTCTCAGGAGGATCTTGGGCTCATGTTATTGTTACATGAGTCTGCAGGTTTTACACATACCCATGTTACAATAAATAAAGAACGCAATTTAAAGAAGCTCAATTAAGGGTTCCCAAAGTTATTATGGGTACTGTGAAGCAGAGTTGTGACCCAAGCCAATTAGACTAATTTAATTCTGTCCATCACCCAAAATGCAGTGACTTGTTTTTGAGGAAACCCATTAGTGCAAAGAGGGAAAACGTTCATTTCCTTAAAAAAAAAACAAAAAACCCTCAGTTGTGTAAAGAGAAGCTGCTTTTGTTTTGAGTTTTCCTTAGAAAGAGACCCTCAGATAATGGAACTAAAGACAACCCCTAATGGGGAAACCCCTGAGGAGAGTCGCGGGATCCTCGTTGTGATTGTTATGTCTCATAGAATCAGTTGCAACTCATGGTAACCTCAAGAATTGCTCCTGAGGGGGTACAGGGCCGTGGGCCTTTGGAAACAAGTAGCCAAGCCAGGGATTCAAAGCATCTCTGAATATGTTCAAACCACCAGGCTTTTGGCTAGTTGCCAAGCAGTTTATAATTCGCACCACCGATAAATATCCAAACTTCAGGTTTTCCAATTAGAAGCAGACACTACAATCAGCTCTTTGGTTATATGAAACCTACTAGTATTTTCTCCCATCCTCTACACCAGTGTTCCACATGTGAAATGTTTCTCCTCCTGCAGGAATAGGATGCCTCAAACCAGTTCTGCAGGAAGTCCTCACAATCTCACCCTTTGAGAGTGTATATAATATTGGTGATTCCATTACATTGTCCTGCCCCAAAGGCTCCGTCATTTCTGGGCCATCAAAGTACACGTGCAGTGAGGATTCCTGGTCACCACTCATTCCAGACTCACTCACCTGTGAGAAAGGTGAGTAACAGATCAGGGTTCTGTGTCTGCTGAGATGGGGCACCCATCATTAGCAGTAAATCACCTCCAGTGATGCTGTTTTTTGAATGTGTCTTGAGAGCAAAAGCAGAAGATTCCACTGAAGAGCTATATATATTTCACTTTATGTAAATAACAGATAAGGTAACAAATGTGAAGTTATTGCTTTAATGCATGTTTTAAATTCTTGGCTTTAAAAGGTAAGTCCAGTTTTCTTTTCCAACACAAACTTAAATATTTTAAGAACTACAAATTTTAGATAAATTAAAATATAATTTGTAAAAATGTTCTTGTTATGTGCCATTAGAACTGATCCTCTAGAGGGTCTTCAGAGGTTCTTAACTTCATAGAGGAGATTGTCTATTTACTCCCTCAGAGTAGCTAGTGGATTTGAACCACCCACCTTTGGGTTGGCATTGCAACTCTTTATCCCCTAGGCCACCAGAGTACCTTTTAAAAAAATTATTTATAACTTGTTATTAATCCAAAATACAGAAATAATATTCACAAACTTTCCATGGTCTTTTATTTCTGAGTAGTTTTCTGACTAAAGTTCTAAAGCACCTTCCTCAAATAAGTTATTCTAATTATTCAGTCTGTATTGTACATTTTCAGTTTCTCTAAAACAATCGTTTTGTCTCCAAGCTGGAAAAACTAATACTTTTCAACAACTCAATCTGTCCAGAGTACCATACCATCCATCATATTCTAATTTCATTAAGCTTTGGACAGCTCAGTATTTATTTAAAAGCAGTTCTTACTAATGTAAATGTGCATCCAGAGTAAAGAATCATTCTTAAAGAAAACTGAGCTCTTTTTTTTTTTTAAATATTTGAGGCCTTAAACACTAATGAGCGAAGACCAGATGAGTTGTGGGAGGATGTTAAATGTATCATCCAGAAAGAGTGCAGGCGGTCATTACAAAGACAGAAGAGGAAGAAAAGACCAAAATGGATGTCAGAAGATACTCTGAAGATTGCACTGGAACATAGAGAAGCCAAAGCACAAGGAAGAATCCAAGACCAAAGAGCTGAACAGAAGATTCCAAAAGGCAGCACGGAATAACAAAGCAAAATACTACAATGAAATGTGCGAGGAGCTAGAGTCGGAAAATCAAAGGGGCCAAACTCGTTCAGTATTTCTTAAGCTCAAGGAACTGAAGAACAAATTCAAACCTCGAGTTGCTACAATCAAAGATGCTTTAGGCAGAATGTTAAATGATCCAAGAGGTATCAAAAGAAGATGGAAAGAATATATGGACTCATTGTATCGAAGGGAATTGGCAGATACAGAAGAATTTAATGGAATAGCATTTGAGCCAGAGCCTATGATAATGGAGGCAGAAGTTCAAGCTGCTTTGAAGGAAATAGCAAAAAATAAGGCCCCTGGAATAGATGGTATACCAATTGGTATGTTTCAGCTAACAGATGCTGCCATGGATATGCCCACCAAGTTGTGCCAAGAAATCTGGAGAACAACCACTTGGCCAACTAACTGGAAGAGGTCTATATTTGTTCCCATCCCAAAGAAG
>NW_006399829.1:7067044-7070601 GCF_000299155.1 Elephantulus edwardii | reverse complement strand
GAAGACCCTCTATGAGGTGGATTGATTCAGTGACTGGGGTAATCGGGATGGGTGTGTCGGAGGCAATGAGATTGGCACAGGATAGAGCAGGGTTTAGGACTGTTGTACCATAGGGTCGCTATGAGTCGCAAACGACTCGACGGCACATGACAACAACAACAACTTTATATTGGCTTGCATACAGTTTGTATGCATTGTGTTTCACACTATTCTTCATTCACATTGTGTTTTATATAATCATTCCCATTCATTTTGTTTTATAAAATTAATCAATATTGGATGATGCCCTCCATTGCCCTGTCTTTTCAGGTCCCCACAGGATCTTTCCCATTTCCTTTACCCTCTCCATCTACTCATCAAATTATACAACCATGTGATTTTGCCTCTACCCATCTGACCATTCTGCTCCCACCCCTTTCCTTCTTGGATCACCATTCATGTTTTATTATTTATCCTTTTATTTTTATAATAATGGTCTTATGCAATATTTGTCCTATGAGTCTGAATTAGTTCATTTCAAGTATCTCCCAAATTATGTAGTATTTTTCAAAATCATTTTTTCTCAATGCTGCATAATATTCCATTGTGTGAATGTACCACAATTTTTTCAATCTATGCAGTTGTGATTGGACATTTGGACTCTTTCAATGTTCTTGTGATGGTGAATAATGCTTTTACGGACATTGGTGTACAAATCTCTGTTTGTGTCTCAATTCTAATTTCCTTGGAGTACATTCCTAGTAGTGGAATAGCTGAGTCATGCAAAGTTTCTATGTTCAGGTTTTTTGAGGAAACACCCAACTGTCTTCCAAAGTAATTGTACCATTTTACAATCCCACCAACAGTGCATGAGAGTTCCCACATCTCCAACACTTATTGCTTGCTGCTCTGCTAAACCTTCCCACTGCCTCTGGAGTGAGATGGTATCTCATTGTGGTTTTGATTTGCATTTCTCTTATTTCCAATGATTTTGAGCATTTCATCATGTGTCTGTCGGCCATCTGAATGTCTTTCTTTGTGAAAATTCTTCCTAAGTCTTTTGCCCGTTTTATATTGGGTTATTAGTGTTTTTCTTCTGGAGGCCCAGTAGTATTCTGTAAATTTTTGTTATGAAACTCTTTTCTGAGATGGATTAGGCAAATGGAAAACTAAATTTTTAAAGATACATTTGAAAGAAATTATTGGAAGTATGTGTATGTGTTGTATGCATTAATATTATGGCTAACAGTGAGAAGAATGGAAATCCCTGAACACTTAATTTTGACCCAGAAGCAACCCAAAAGTACATGGTTCATACACCCACTGCTCTATAGGAGAGAGACAGGCAAGCTCTTCCTGTGCAACTAACTGACTGACAACCCACTGGAGGGTCTGCTATGGGTCAGTTCTAATTCAAATACACGACAATTCCTAGACCAGGAGGCTGTTGTGTGAACAGAGCAAGGGAACACTGTATGGTTTAAAATCAAGAAAGGTGTGCATCAGAGCTTTATCCATTCTCCATACTTATTCAACTTGTATGCAGAGCAAATCATCTAAGAAGCTGGACTTTACAGAGAAAACTGTAGCATCAAAATTGGAAAAAGATTCATCAAAAATTTGTGCTATGCAGATGGCACAACCTTGCTTGCTAAAAGTGAGGAAGGACTGAGTCACTTATTGTACAGGGACAAAGACTACAGCCTACATCATAGATTATGTCTCAATATCAAGAAAACAGAAATCTTCACCATAGCCCAATAGGAAACATCATGATAATTGTAGAGAAGATTAGAATGGTTAAAGATTTCATCTTTCTTGGATACACAATCAACTCCCTTGGCAATAGCAGTCAGGAAATAAAAAGATAAACCAGCTATTTACTCAGCTTACCTGTATGTGTCATTACAGAAATATTTTTAAAGCTGGTAATATTAAAGCCATGTTATAAGCCTTAATGATAATTGAGATCATTACAGTCCCTAAAACTGACTACATCTGAAAAAAAAAAATCCAAAGTCATGTTGCATTAGGTAAGTCTGCTGTCAATGTCCTCTCCAAGTTACTGAGGAGCAGTGATGTCAGCTGGGAGACTAAGGTGTATCTGATTCAACTGTGGTCTTTTCAATTACTTCCTATGCATCTGAAAGTTGATTAAGGATGACAAAAGATAATTCCCTTCAATTTGTACTGTTGGAAAAGAGTATTGAGTATTTCATGGACTACCAAAAGGACCATGGTGGACAATGTTTGGTGGAGCTCCTGATTAAAACAAGCTTGGAAGCAGGAGTGGCATCCACTTCCTTAATAGCTTGGCCTCTGGAAACCCTGTGAACCTGGAGAAAGGATGAAAGTCAAGCAAGGGTCAAGGACTTTCATTCATAGGGTTGCTATGTGTCACCTACAACTCGACAGCACTTAACAACAACACTAAAAGAACAAAATGGTACATTGGAGAAGATGCAATGAAGATACTCATTGGAGATAAGAATGGTAAAACTTTTTCTCACATACTTGGGGCATAGTGTCAAGAGAGTCCTGTCCTTGGAAAAGGACATCATACTTGGAATGGTGGATAGTCAGATAAAAAGATGACCCTCAGTGAGCTAAGTTGATACAATTGCTATAAAATGGACTCAAGGATGGGGAGGATGGCACAAAATAGGGCAAGATTTAGGTCTGTTCTTAGGGTCACTATGAGTTGTCGTCAACTCCACAAACCTAATAACAAAATCAACATAAATATTTAGAATTATAGGTATAACATGCTATAATATCTGTTACATACCGGGGGGAGGGTGGTGTTTTGCTATAGTTTTATCCACTATTTAAAACAAATTTTTATTAATCACCTTTTAAAAATTATTTAACTTTTTCAGCCTAGCTTCCATAAGAATATTTCCTCCTTTACTATGTCAGTTCATATATTGCTTCATCAACTTAGACAGTTGATAAAATAACATGTTGTTAGGTGATATCAAGTAGATATTGACTCATAATGACTCTATGTGTAACACAATGAAACATCATCCTATTCTGCACCAGGCTCACAACTGTCATTGAACGCACTGTTGCAGTCACTGTGTCAATCCCTCTCCTTGAGGATTTCTTATTTTCCCATGACCTTATACTTCATCATGAAAACACCGGTGGCCTGATCTTTGGAGGCTGTGCTGCTAACTCAAGGGTAGAGACTCTCTGATAGTTTGTATCCACTGACAGCTCTGCAGGCGAAAGATAGGCAATCCCCTCTGCAGGATAAGGATGGGTAATTTATAGGCTCAGAAACCAAATGGAAGATCAGTGCTGAATCTGTTCTCACTTGATGTCATCGAGTATACTTTAATAAGCATTATGTCCTTCTCTGGGAACTGGGTTTTCCTGATCATATGCCCAAACAATGTGAGCAAAAGTCTCACTTTTCTCCCTTTTAAAGAGTGTTCTTGTTCTCCTTTTTTCAAGACCAGTGTATTCCTTTTTCTGGCAGCCCATTATCTATTTTATATTCTTAGTCTACACCGTAATTCAAAGATATCAATTCATCTTCAATTTTATGTATGCATTACCCAATATATATA
>NW_006399829.1:7055056-7066944 GCF_000299155.1 Elephantulus edwardii | reverse complement strand
GAAATTCCATGACTTGGGTCAGGTACACGTTAGCCCTCAAAGTAATATCTTTGCTCTTTAGCAATTTAAATATGATTTTTGCAGCAAATATGCACTGTCCAACATATTGTTGCATTTCTCAAATGCTACTTCAAGTGATGGATCCAAGTAAAATGAACTCTTTGACAACTTCAATCTTCTCTCCATTTATCATGATTACTTATTGGTCCAGCTGTGAGTATATTTTTCTTTACTGTTAGTGTGTAATCCATACTGATGTATATCCATTGCTGGCACAAATATATTTGAAAACAAACAAAATTGATCTTTGTAAATACATATATCAACATATGAAGGAATATAATGAAGGGTATACAAATAATCAGCCTTGAAAGTTCAGCATGAGAGCCAGAAACTGGTACAGTGACACTGGAAAACACGAGTTGTCCCAAAAATGAACTGGAAAGCAGTTATGCAAGCTTTTGTTAATTCGTATCTCCTAAATTTCTCATTATACTTGCCCCCCCCAAAAAAAATGTCTATTTAGTAGTCAGAGAACCCCCCTTGGAGAGCTCTAAAATCAGATATGATTAGTCTCATTTTACTTAAGGAAAAACCAGAGGCACAGAGAGGTGAAAGACATATAAATTTAGATATACTCTGTCAAATAGGTGTTAGGTGCCAATTCTGCTTATTCCTTCAAACTCTGACACCTTGTATTTTCCCCGCTCCTGGGCATAAAATATTGGTTGTGGTTGTTGTCATTAGTACTAGGTGCTGATAAGTTGAATATGATGCATAGCAACTCCACAAACCACAGTTCTGAACCCTGTCCTGTCTTGTGGCACCCTCATCACCTCTGACTGAGCACAGTGCTGCAGCCAGTACGTCAGTATTTCTTGTCAAGGATCTCCCCGCCTCCTTTTGCCTACCCTACACTTTTCCAAATATGAATTCTTCCTCCAAGGAATAGTTCTACTGGCAACATATCCAAAGCACAAAAGGGTGAATTTGTCTTCCTTGCCTCTAAGGAGCACTCCAGCTGCACTTTCTCTAGTACATGTCTGTTTGGATTTTTTGGCAGTACACTTCTCCAAAACTACAGCTCAAAAGCATCAAATCTTCTTCTGTCATCCTTATTCATTGTCCAGCTTTTAGATACATAGCATGTGGTTGAAAAAACCATGGCCTCAATCAGGCACACCTTTGTCTTCAAATTGACATCATTGCTCCTCAGTAATTTGGAGGATCCTGGCTGCAGACTTGCCCAGTGTCATATATCTACTGATTTCCTGACTGCAAGTTCAAGGTGAAGCTGAGGAAAATTAAACCAAGTCCACGGGAACCAAAATATGACTTCAAGTCTATCCCACCTGAATTTCAGAACCAGCTCAAGAACAGGTTTAAGGCCTTGAACACTAAGGAGCGAAGACCAGATGGAGTTGTGGGAGGATATCAAGGGTATCATCCAGGAAGAGTGCAAATGGGCACTGCAAAGACAGAAGAGGAAGAGAAGATCAAAATGGATGTCAGAAGAGACTCTGAAAATTGCACTGGAGCGCAGAGAAGCCAAAGCAGAGGGAAGAATTCAAGATACTAAAGAGCTGAATACAAGATTTCAAAAGGCAGCACAAGATGACAAAGAAAAATATTACAATGAAATGTGCAATGAGTTGGAGTCAGAAAATCAAAAGGGCCGAACTCGCTCAACATTTCTTAAGCTCAAGGAACTGAAGAACAAATTCGAACCTTGAGTTGCTATAATCAAGGATGCTTTAGGAAGAATATTAAATGATCCAGGAAGTATTAAAAGAAGATGGAAAGAATATACTGAGTCACTGTATAGGAAAGAATTGGCAGACATAGAAGAATTTTATGAAACAACATATGAGCAAGAGCCTATGGTGATTAAGGAAGAAGTTCAAGCTGCTTTGAAAGCAAAAAATAAGTCCCCAGGAATAGATGGTATACCAGTTGACATATTTCAACTAATAGATGTTGCTCTGGATGTGCTCACCAAGTTGTGCCAAGAAATCTGGAGAATAACTAGTTGGCCAACTGACTGGAAGAGATCTATATTTTTTCCTGTCCCAAAGAAAGGTGACCCATCAGAGTGTGGAAACTATAGAACAATATTATTGATTTCACATGCAAGCAAGGTTTTACTGAAGATTATCCAAAAACCACTAGAACAGCACATCAGCAGAGAACTGCCCGAAGTCCAGGCTGGGTTTAGAAGGGGTCGTAGTACTAGGGATATTGTTGCTGATGTTAGATGGATCTTAGCTGAAAGCAGAGAATACCAGAGGAATGTCTATCTGTGTTTCATTGACTATGCAAAGGCGTTTGACTGTGTGGATCATAACAAACTGTGGCTCACTCTGAGAAGCATGGGAATCCCAGAACACTTGATAGTTCTGATGCGAAACCTACTTGGACTAGGAGGCAGTCATCAAAACAGAGCAAGGGAACACAGCAAGGTTCAAAATTGGTAAGGGATGCCAGGGATGCATCCTATCTCCATACCTTTTCAACCTGTATGCAGAACAGATTATTTGGGAGGCTGGGCTCTATGAGGAGAAATGTGGGGTTAAGATTGGTGGAAGATCTATCAACAATCTCCGTTATGCAGATGACACAACCCTGCTTGCTGAAACTGAGGAGGACCTAAAGCGCCTGCTGCAGAGGGTCAAGGACTGCAGCTTTCAATATGGATTGAGGTTCAGTGTCAAGAAGACAAAGATTCTCACCACTGGGCCAATTGGCAGCATCAGGACGGATGGTGATGAGATTGAGATTGTTCACAGCTTCAGTTTGCTTGGCTCTACAGTCAACACTCTTGGCACCAGCAGCCAGGAAATTAGAAGACGTATTGCCATGGGACAGTCTGCTGTTAGGGACCTCTCCAAAGTACTGAAGAGCAATGGTGTCTCTTTGGAGACTAAGGTGCATCTGATACAGGCCATGGTCTTTGCTATCACTTGTGATTCATCAGAGAGTTGGACAATGACTAAGGAGGATAGAAGAAGAATTGATGCCTTTGAGCTGTGGTGCTGGAGAAGAGTATTGAGAATACCATGGACTGCTAGGAAAACTAACAGATTCATCCTGGAAAGGGTCAAACAGGGATGCTCCTTGGAGGCAAGGATTCTAAGGCTCCGTCTGACATATTTTGGACATGTTGTAAGGACCATGCTTGGTAGCGTGGAGGGACAGCGCAGAAGGGGAAGGCCCCCTATGAGGTGGATTGATTCCGTGGTTGGGGTAATCAGGATGGGTGTGTCGGAGATGATGCAATTGGCACAGGACAGAGCAGAGTTTAGGGCTGTTGTACACAGGGTCGCTATGAGTCGCAAGCGACTTCACGGCACATAAGAACAATAACCACAACATACTATTTAAGTAGATAGTGCTCGTGGCCTAGTGGTAAGGCACTGCACTGTAGACCCAAAGGCATGTCTTTGGAATCTACTAGCCACTCCTCTGGAGAAAGCTGAACAATGTCATTGCTTGCAATGTCCTGCTTCTGAAAACTGCTTCTGCAGGTTCAGCTGTGGGTCAGTTCAGACTCCAAGATACATAACAGTGACAACACTGAAATATGAAATCTGTTACATTGAAGGAAGCAAACATTCTGTGCTAGTTTCTCTGTCACAGATTAACAAACTAAACATCAATAAGGAGTGTCAGAGAAAAAAGAATGTCAAAACAGGACACTTTCCTCCCAGTGTGTGGTAAACAAGGAAGTAAAGAGAATTCCAGGCTTCTGTGCAAAGAAAGAAAGACTTAGCTCCTGCCATGCCACAGTGTGTTGCTTTCTGCAAGAGTTAGTGTATGGTTCCTTCTTTCCTCTGAGAAGCTGATACCTCCTACAACAACACATCAGCAGATCCCTTACCCTCAGCACTTCAAAGATTGCCAGTGTTTTTACTCACATACAGCTGGAAAACTGCCTGGAGTGAGGGCCAGCTGAGCTCCAGGTCAAGCCTGGACATGTTGTCTGGGAACAAAGGCTCCCAGCATGTGATCATTGAAAATTTCAAAACAGTTGTGGTAGAACCTTGCTCTATGCGACTTGAAAGCTGATTCTCTTTGGAAACCATTTATAGCTCGAAGTCTTTCCCTGATCTAAGTGTAGATTTATTTACAAAGGGCAAAGATGTCTAGCTATACAAAGAAAAAAAGAAAATCAATGCCATGTCAGTGTAAAAGCTTAATACTTTGCAGGCTGCAGCTGCACATAATCCTGAAGGTTCCAGACTGATCTTCACCTCATAGAATGAAGGTCCTAGCAGACAGTAACAGTAAGAGATATAGAAAACGTAACATTTTTTAAAAAACTCCTTCTTTTTGCTTCTACCATAAGCCTTCTTCCCGTAGGAAACCTACCTGGTAGTCTAAAAGAAGAAATTATGACCTCAGTAATTTATTCTGTCACTCCATATAACAGACTATCTAGCTCAAGCCTACCTAATGCCCTTCCTTGCCAGTTAAGTTGCCTCCTTCCCAAGACTGTTCTGGTTCTGTGGATCCACAGAGACTTCTAGTATCACCCAACAGGTTTGGGAGGTCAGCACAGGTCTGACTTAGCCAATCAAGGTTCTCTGTGTCTCAACTACAAAAGTAACCACACTTTCCTTTCTTGTGTCATAGACCCTAAGTGTTATTGTTGTGGTTTGGTTCTGTCCATTCAATTTCCACTCTTTGTGAAGCCCTGTTACTGAATACAGCTGGTGCAGAGTTTTCTATGCTATAATCTTTATAGGAAAAGATCCATCAGGTCTTTCTCCTATGGAGTCACTCGATGGATTCAAATTGTCAATGTTTTAGTTGTCAGTAGAATCCTTAATTATTGTGTCACCGGAAGTTTTTCAAATGTTACCGTCTATACCTTAATCTTTCTCCCCCACATATATAGTCATTCAGTTTTTCAAATAAACTCAAATCATTTTCATCTTACTTTTCTCTTAAATTTCCAAGTTAGGATCTTGTGGTTATGTGATTTCCTAGGATCATGTTCTCCTTCCTAATATCTCTATCTTTAATTATAAATTAATTACTGCAACTATATTCACAAAACCTGTTTTCCTACCATTTGGTCAACTTTAAAATATAGATCACTGCTTTTTTTCCCATTTTCTTCCTCCTACCATAATACTGTTTTATTTCTTGGTTTTGAGGTTTTTAAAAATTTCTTGAATTCCTTTTGTTTCTTTAATTTTACACTGTTTTACCTACAAAGTTAGTGTACATGGCTCTCACACTAGATCCCCCCACCTCCCCAACTCATCCCCCCTCAACTCATCAAGCCATGTGATTCCGTGATTAGCCCCCTGCCCATCTCCACCCTTCTGCTCCCCCCTCCTCTCCTTAGATCCTCATACACGTTTTACTCGTTATTTATTTCTACCATAAGGGTCTTATACAGTATTTGTCTTTATGGGACTGAATTAGTTCACTTAGTATAATACTATCCAGTCCCTCCCCTTTAGGTAGTGATTTATAAATCATTGCTCCTGCATGCTGTGTAGTATTCCGTCATGTGAATATACCATAATACGTCAATCCACTTGATTGTGGTTGGACATTTGGGCTGTTTCCATGTTCTGGTCATGGTGAATAGTGCTGCTATGAACATTGGTGTGCAACTCTCTGTGTGTGCCTCAGTTTTCATTTTCTCAGGGTATATTCCAAGCAGTAGAATAGCTCATATGGAATTTCTATGTTTAGCTTTCTGAGGAAATGTCAAATTGCCTTCCAGAGTGGTTGTGCCATTTGACAAGCCCACCAACAGTGTATAAGAATTCCTGTCTCACCACAACCTATCATAATACTGCTTTGTCATTTTCAGATACCAATGAGTCAACTATGGCTTAGCAACCCTGTTAGCAACAGATCTGAACCTTATTCTATCCCACCCCAGCTTCACAATCTCTGTCAAACACTAGTCCATTATTGGAGTCACTATGTGGCTCTATCTCCTGGAGGATTTTTCTTCTCCTTAATGATCCTCTGCCTTGCCAAACATGGTGTCTTTTCCCAAGGACAGGCGACTCCTGACCATATGTGAGACAAAGTTTTATCATCCTTGTCTCTAAAGAGCACTTTGCTTGCACTTTCTCCAACAGATTTACTTGTTCTTTTGGGAATGGTTATTCAGCCTTCTTCTCCAACACCACAGTTCAAAGGCATTAATTCTCCTTTGTTGTTGTTAGGTGCCATTGAGTCATACAGAACTCATAGCGATCCTATGAACAAAATGCCTGAGCACTGTTCATACATAGAGTTTCTGGATGCAAGCCATTTCAGAAGTGGATGCCACTCCTGCTTACAGGCCCATCCTAGTAGGGAAGCTCCAGCAAACACTGTCCACCATTTAGTTGTCCATATTCTTGGTTCAACTTTCACAATCATAGGAAGCAATTAAAAATACTATACTTTGCATCAAGTGCACCTTATTCTTTAAACTGACATTGTTGCTCTTTAGAACTTAGAGGTAGAGGTCCTTGAAAGTGAACTTCCCCAATGAAACACATCTCTTGATTTCTTGACTGCTGCTTGACTGTGGATCCAAGTAAAATTAAATTGTTGACAACTTCAATCTTTTCTACATCTATCTTTTTATTAATTTTATTATTAATATTATTTTATAAAAAGTTTACAGAAAAGTTGGGTTTCATTCATTCATTCATTGTTGCACATTTCCTTCCCTACTCCCTTCCCCTGGTTCACTTAAAAAAAAATTCACTGTTGCATAATATCCTCCCTTCTCCCCACCCCTCCCCAAGTACACTTTGTTATATACCTCTTATTCTGGACCCTTGTCATACAAACAATGCCTAATCATATATTCCTTTTAAACAGTTATTTCCTTCGTCTGTTGCAATGCAGTGTTCATCCTTTATCCCCTTTTTTCTTGGTTTCCTCCAATCCCATGTCAGTCCTGTTTATAACAGTGGTGTTATGCAGTATCTTCATGTATCTTGATGTTGCCTATTGGTCCATACTAATGAGGATTTTTGATTTTCTGATGTAGTGCTGTAATCCATACTAATAATTTTCAGCCTTGATAGTCTTTTCTAAGTGTTTCAACTCGTCTTCACTTTCTGCAAAGGAAATTATGTCATCTGCATCATGCTGTTGTTGTTGTTCTTAAGTGCCGTCGAGATGTAGGCAACTCATAGTGACCCTATGAATGAAAGTCCTCAACCCTTGTGTGACTTTCATCCTTTCTCCAGGTTCATAGGGTTTCCAGAGGCAAGTTATTATGGAAGTGAATGCCACTCCTGCTTCCAAGCTTGTTTTAATCAGGGAGCACCACCAAACACTGTTTGCCATGGGTAACCATTAAAGCAATTGACACATCAGTGTCACAGTGTTCAGCTTCACAGCAACCACAAGTTACCTCTGTATGGCAAGTGGACACACCAGGGCTATACAACCTACAAGAATGTTTGAACAAGGACAATGAAAAACTGGCGCAAAGGGCACAGGTCCCCAGGGACCCCAGGTCATCTGGCAAGTCCACTCGGCCAACACTCACTTGTGGCAAAAAGAAAGCCACAAGCGCCTGAGTGTTCCATCCTTACCTCTCTTCCAGAAGCCAGAGGCCTCTCCAGCTGACACTAAGACTCCCAAGACTCTATATATATATAATCTGCATCATACATGTTGTTAATGAGGATTTCTCCAAATCTGAAGTCATATTCTTCTTAATATAATCCATCTTTTCAAATTATTTGTTCATCATACAAATTTAATCGATGTGGAGAAAAGATACAACACACACCTTTCTTGATCTTAATTTATGCCCTGTTTCTTTGTTCTATTCTGGCAATTGCTTCTTGGTCTACTATTTCCTGTGTCAGTCAAGGCACTGTTCTCCTATGCAAAACGTAAACCTAAGCATCTTGCTGGACAACTATCATAATATCCCCATAATATTCAATTGTAACTGTTTTACCTGCTAAATATAATTTAAGCTTCCCCAGTCCTCTTCATGCTCACCTGTGCCACTTTTGTCCAAATTACCGTTCTTTTCACTCGAACTTCTGTAATACTCTCATGGATTGTCTACCCATGACCCTCTTGCCCACCATGACTCTCAATATCACTATGTCTTTTCAAAAAGAATGGGTTTATTTTTCAAAATTTAGACGTGGTTTTGTAACTATACATTCTGCTTAATACTCATCAAAGACTTACCACTGATTATAAATCTTGGGGGGAAAATTCTCCAAATCTCCTATAAAATCCTGCAGAGTCTAGCACCCACCTACTCTCTGGCTGTATCTTGCTCAGTGATTTTCTTCCTCTTTTCTTCAATCACATTCTCTGCTTTCAGTTCCAGGAAACTCACAGGCTACCTCTCTTGGAACATATCGTATCTGATGTTTCCTTTATTAGAATACTTTTCCTTTCCTCTCCTCATTTCACACTTCCTACAGTGCAGAGCTGCTGTACATAGGGTCTCTATATGTCACAGGCAATTCAACGACATATAACAATAACAATATACTATATTGGTTAATTTTTGTTATTTAAACCTCTTGTTTAGGGTAAAAAAGACCTCATAGAGAACCTTTGTATTTAAAAGTTAGTTTTTATTATATTTTGGAGGAACGTTCTTCTAAGTGGTACAATACTCTTCTGTCAATATGCCGTTCTGAGGTAACCTGGAGTTGTTTGATACTAAACCTTGTGCCATTGAGGTGTCAAGTGCCATAACAGTTATCTGTAGTGGACAGTGTTTGGTGGAGCTCCCAGTTTAAGACAGGTTTGGAAGCAGGAGTGGCATCCACTTCCTAAACAACATGCCTCTGGAAACTCTATGAACTTGGATAAATGATGATAGTTATAGAAAGGCTTCAGGCCTTTTGTTCATAGGGTTGCTACGGACGTGCTCAACTCCATGGCAATCAACAACAACAATCAGCAGACTTCCTGGTTGTATCAATTTTCTTGATATGTGCCTTCTCTCTAAAATCCCTAATGGTAGCAGCAGTCCTATTTGTATTGCTGTGTTTAATTACCATTTGTCTGCCCCATAAGAATGTAAGTTCAATGACCACAAGGTCTGTGTCAGATTTTGTTAACTATCTTCATAATTTAACAGAGTGCCAGAAGTGCTTTAAGTACTCATTATATGTTTATAAAATAAATGAGCATCAGTAACACTGATTCTGTTTTCTTTCATTGTCTGAACTTAATGGCAGTTTGAAATTGAAGAATGTCAGTTCATAAGACCTAGAAAGGAATTTTCTAATGGAATATTTTATGAAAGCGTATTTGGAAAAATCCAAAATGGGTGCTCTAACTTTGGGAGATAAACAGAAATCTTTCACCATTGCCTTCTTCTCCTGGATTGAAGGTTCTCACCTGAAATTCACATTGTGCCTTTTACTTTTATCTCTTCTTCATTTCTTTCAGATAATCTCTCAAAATTACAAGGTAATTGTCAACCAGGACAAAAACAATCAGGATTTGAATGCATTTGTATGTCTCCAGAAGACGACTGTAGGTAAGAGAGATCCTATGGCTGTGTTGGAAGTTGTAAAAGTCAGTCTAGAATAATATATAATAATATAGCTTGATGAAGGAACTGAGATTGTTGAAAAGCAAACATGAGACATATTATAGTTTTACATGACTAATATCTCTGTGCTCTGTTAAATGCCTCCTTCCCTACTAGGCAGCAAGCTTTCTTAATTATCTTTCAGCCTAGGTCCCTAAGATTTCATGGTTTTTCTTTACTAAAATAGTCTCATTTTGAGTATAAGGACATATTCCTGTCCATTTTAAAACTCTAGTCTTAGTTATCTCAGCACTTCTCCCTTTTCCTTTAAAATAAGTTGAGTTTGTTACCCTAAAAACTTAAAATGGAAAATAGAGTTATGAACAAAGACTTTGCACACATGCATACATACATACATATGTATGTTCATACATACGTATGTACATACATACATACACATAGATTTACCTGTTTATGCCTTCTTGTTGAGGCAGAAAGCATAGAGGAGAAAAATGAAAGGTCCTGATATGATTGCCATTATTATCTCCTCTTTATTGGTAGAACTACCATTTCTTTACCTGAATCATCCCAAGAAAGCCAATATTTCTTAAAAGCTTGTTTAAGCTAAGTTGGATAGTCAAAATTTTGTTCGTTTAATATTAAATATTTTTATTAGCTTAACATTAAATCTTTTCCTTCTCTTTGCCACAAATTAAATGCCAAAATAGGAAGTCTAAGGCTAAAGTGGTAATTCTGGCATCTCCTACAGATTGGGGCTCCTTCCTGCTCTCTCCTCTGTCATCTTTCATGTTATTTCATGGTCTAAGACTGTTCTACTGGATCAAGAAGGGAATAAAAAGATAAAAATAGGCACTTTCCTTATTTTTAAGATTATTACTAGAAAATCCACCATCTAATTTCATATATCTAACTTGCACTTTCACATGGTATACGAAGTTGAATAGTTTCCCTCAAATGCATTCCCTTCCCAGAATCTCAGAATGTGACCTTATTTGCAGATATGGGCTGTTAAGTTTCCATGAGGTAATACTTGGGTAGGGTGGGTACTGATCAAATATAACTAGGGCCTTATAAGAAGATGTAGAAACAGATAGGAACACTATGCAATGACGTGAGCAGTGATTGGAGCGATGCATATACAAACCAAGGGATGTTACGGACTTTCAGAAATTAAAAGAGAGAAAGGTGTATTCACAAACACTTTGATTTTGGACTTATAACCTCAATAACAAACAGATTTATCCTGGATAGGGTTAAACCAGGCTGCTTCTCGGAGGCAAAGATTCTGGGGCTTTCATCTGACACATTTTGGACATGTTGTAAGGAGGGACAGGTCCTTAAAGAGGGACATCATGCTTGGCAGGTGGGAGGAACTGTGCAAGAGGGGAAGACCCTCTAATGAGGTGGATTGATTCAGTGACTGAGGTAATCGGGATGGGAGTGTCAGAGACAGTGCGATTGGCACAGGACAGAGCAGGGTTTAGGGCTGTTGCACATAGGGTCACTATGAGTTTCAAGCAACAAGACAACATATAACAATGACAACAACCTCGATAACTGTGATAGACTGGCAATTAGAGAGATGTGAATCAAAATACAGTGAGATAATATCTCACTCTAGTAGCAGTGACAAAGTTTAACAGGACATTAAGTAATAAATGTTGGAGAGGACGTGGAGAGATAGGAACTCTCATACACTGTTAGTGGGATTATAAAATGGTCCAACCACTCTGGAAAGCAGTTTGGCATTTTCTCGAAACGCTGAACAGAGAAATTCCATATGATCTAGCTATTGCACTGCTTGGAATATACCCCAAGGAAATTAGAACTGAGACCAAATGGATATTTTTACACCAAAGTTCACAGTACCATTATTCATAATTGTAAGAACATAGAAACAGTCCAAATGTCCAATCATAATTGAATGGATTGGGAAATTGTGGTACATTCATATGATTGAATACTGTGCAGCATTAAGGAGCAATTATTTTGAAAATCACTACATAACTTGGGAGAGACTGAAGGGCATTATGCTAAAAGAACTAATTTAATCTCACAAGAATAAATATTGCATATGACCATTATTGTGAAAACAGAAGGATAACTAGTAAAATGTCTATGGAGATCCAAGGGAGGAAAGGGTGGGAACAGAGGGGTGAGGGTTAATGAGGGAGGGAATCTTAGGGTCACACAATTTGGTAGGTGGTGGTTGTTGTTATTGTTGTTGTTGTTTTTAGTCGCCTATGTACAACAGCCCTAAACCCTGCTCTGTCCTGTGCCAATCTCACCATGTCTGACACACTTAACCCTATTACCCCAGTCACTGAATCAATCCATCTCATCAAGCATCTTTCTCTCTTGCATTGTCCCTCCA
>NW_006399829.1:7046055-7048716 GCF_000299155.1 Elephantulus edwardii | reverse complement strand
GACATAGTTGACCAATTCAGCAAAGTAGCAGGATACAAGATCAACATACAAAAATCAGTTGGAAAAAAAACCCAAAACAAAAAAACAAAAACTCTTCCCAATAGGGAGAAAAGAAAACCAACTGACTGGGAACAAACATTTGGCAATGGCATCCAAGGAATTGACTGATAACCCAATTAGGAAATGAGCAAAAGACATGGAAAGACTTTTCATAGAGGAAGACATTCAGATGGTAACAAACATATGAAGAAATGCTCAAAATCATTGGCAGTAAGAGAAATGCAAATGAGAATTACAGTGAGATACCATCTCATCCCAGCAGCAGTGGTAAAGTTTAACAGGACAGCAAGCAGAAACTGTAGAGATACTGGAACTCTCAAACACTGTTGGTGGAATTTTAAAATGATTCAACCACTCTGGAATGGTACAACAGCACTCTGAAAGGCAGTTGGCCAAGTTATTCCACTGCTAGGAATACATCCTGAGGAAAACAGAACTGAGACACAAATGGAGATTTGTAAGCCAATGTTGATAGCAGCATTTTTCACAATAGCAAGAAAACAGAAACAGTACAAATGTCCATTAACAATGAGTTGTTATTGCTGTTGTTATGTGCCATCAAGTTAACACAATTCATAGCAACCCTATAAACAACAGTTCTAAACCCTATTTAATCTTGTGCCATCCTCACACATTCTGACCCATTAGAGCCCATTGCAGCAGTCACTGTTTCAATCTACCTGATCAAAGATCTTCCTCTCGCTCTCTACTCTCTACTTTTTTGACCATCACATTTCTCTCCAAGGAACCACCCTTCCAAGCAATATACCCAAAGTATGTGAGACAAAGTCTCATTATCTTTGCCTCCAAAGAACACTCTGGCTGCACCCTTTCCAAGATATATTTGTTGTTTTGTTAGTCCATGAGATAGTTAGTGCTCTTCTCTGACCCTGTAACTCAAAGACATCAATTCTTTTTTTTTTCATCCTTATTCATTGTCCAGCTCTCAGATGCATAGAAAATGATAGAAAAGACCATGGCCTATATCAGATGTACCTTAGTCCTCAAACTGACATTATTACTCCTAAAAAAAACTTTTGAGCTATTCCTAACTGCAGACTCTCAGGGCAATATGTCTCCTGATTTCCTGACTACTGGCACCAAGGGTGTTAATTGTGTATTCAAGTAAGATGAAGTTGTTGCCAGTTTCAGTATTTTCTTCATCTATCATGATGCTGCCTGTTAGCCCAGTGGTAAAAATCTTGGATTTCTTGACATTGAGATACAATCCATATTGAAGGCCACATTCCTTGATCTTCTGCAGAAAGTGTCTCAAGTCTTCCTCAGTTTGAGAAAGCAAACAAGGTTGTGTCATCTGTGTATTGCAGGTTATTGATGAGTCTCCCTCTGATCTTGATGCCGTATTTGTCTTCATAGAGTTCAGCCTTTTGAAAAATTTTCTCAGTATATAACCTGAATAGTTAGGAAGAGAGAATACAACCCATATACACTCTCTTTTTATTTTAAGCCATGTAGTTTTTCCTTGCTCTACTGCATAATGTTAGGTTAGCAGACTTAAAGAAGAAATCAGAGAGAATGAGAAAAAGCTTAATGCAGCTTTATTAAAGGCAAGGAAGGGGAGCTCCCAGGTGACTTCCTCATCCTGAAGAGGAAGAATGGGAAATCACACTGTGACTGGGAGGATTTTTATAAACAAAGTCTTTAGGGAGGGACATTCCATTCTGATTTACAAGCCACCTGCTAGCTCAGCCAAACCAGCAAGGCAAGGCCATTTGCTCTTCTTATCAGCAGTAGGGAAGGCCATCAGCAGTTGAGTTCTGAATGCTTCATTCTTCTCTTTGGCCCCATTTGCCCAGACATAACACATAACAGCTTCCTGGTCCAGGTATACAACAAACAAATTAATGGATTGAGAAACTGTGGTACATTCACACAATGGAATGCTATATAGCACTTAGGAGCAAGGATTTAAAAAAAAAACAACAACTGTATAACATGGGAGAGGCCAGAGAGAATCATGTTGCATGAACTAACTCAACTTCATAAAGACAAATACTATATAAGTCTATTATTGTAAAAAAAAAATGGGGGGGGGTAACTAGTAAGATATGAATGTACCTTGGACTGCCAAGAAAACAAACAGATTCATCCTAGAGAGGGTTAAACCAGGCTACTCCTTGGAGTCAAAGATTCTGGGGCTTCGTCTGACATACTTTGGACATGTTGCAAGGAGAGACAGGTCTTTGGAGAGGGACATCACGCTGGGTAAAGTAGAGGGACAGCGCAGGAGGGGAAGACTCTCTATGAGGTGGATTGATTCAGTGACTGGGGTAAACGGCATGGGTGTGTCAGAGGCAATGCGATTGGCACAGGATAGAGCAGGGTTTAGGCCTGTTGTATATAGGGTCGCTATGAGTCGCAAACGACTCAATGGCACATAACAACAACAACAACAAGAGTAAGATATGTATGAAAGCTCAAAAACGGAGGAGGAAGGCAAGTGGTAGCAAGGCTGAGAATGGGGAAGGACAGAAATCACAGGGTCGTAGAATTTGGTGGGTGAAGTGATGGGGTTGAAAGAAATAGGAAGGATCCAGTGGGGATCAGAAAAGACACAGTAATAGTGGATGTAGATAAGTG
>NW_006399829.1:7042030-7045909 GCF_000299155.1 Elephantulus edwardii | reverse complement strand
TATGTCAGATGAAGCATCAGAATCCTTGCCTCCAAGGACCAGTGTGGTTTTACCCTCTCCAGGACGAACTCATTTGTTCTTTTAGCAGTCCATGGTATATTCAACACTCTTCTCCAACATCACAGCTCAAAGGTAGAGAAGGGGTAAAGGAAATGGGAAGGATCTAGCAGTGATCTGGAAAGACAGGGTAATGAAAGGCATTGTTTAATGGTGACAGCTTTTATAAAACATAATATGTGAGAATGTATGAAACACAATGTGAATGAAGGATAGTGTGAAGCACAGTGTATATAAACTTTGCACACAAACCAATGTAAAATTAAAAAAAAAAGGTGATAGGATGGATTCTTATTCTTTAGTAGTGAATTGTTAAGACATTCCTAGGAGATTAATACATGTGAACACATCTACTTACAAGGGAGGCAGTAAAATGTAGTCTTTTTGGTGGAATACATAGCCATTCTGAACAAAATTAGAATGAAATTACTAAGTGTGAGAAAATTACTTAGCTATTAAGAAAAACAAAATCTGAATGCATGCTACTCCATGAACAGTGCTCAGGCCTTTCGTTCATAGGGTCGCTATGGGTGGTCTACGACTCGATGGCACCTAACAACAACAAAAACAATATGATGACCCTTGAAAACACTATGCTTAGTAAAATAAGTCAATCCTAAAAGGAAAAATAATATATCTTTTTCTAACTTTTATGAAATATCTACAGCAAAGTAACCTGAGGCCACATTTTACTGGTGGTTACAAGGGACAGTGTTTATTGTTGCTAATAGGTTCCATTTAGTCAATTTAGATGAATAGCCATCCCATATGACAAAATAGATCTACACCATAATGTTTTCTGGGGTGTATTTCTTATAGGAAGGAGGCATAGTGGCACAATAACTAAGAAGTCAAAGCAATTCATATCTACCAGCCACTCAGTGTTGGTGTACCCTGTAAAGTTTACAGCTTGGAAGTCTGTAAGTTTTCTCAGTGCTGAAGGTAAACACATGCTTATAAAGGCACACTACTCTGGTCTCCCCAGCGGCACATAAACTAAAATTGGAACAATACAAAGGATATTACCATGGTCCCTTACACAAAGATAATGTGCAAAGTTGTGAAGTGTTCCATATTTTTATTTCATCATAGTAACAAAATAAAAAATAAAAACAGAAGGGGGTTGGTTCCAACTTAATGGTATATGACAACAGCAACAACATTATAGAGAAAAATTAAAGGCATTCCTCTTGTGAACAAAGACCAGACAAGGATGCCCATTTCTACTACTCCACTTCAATATTTTATTGGAAGTGCTTGCTATATTCAAAAGAGAAGAGAAGGAAATAAGAGGCATCCATATTGGCAAACAGGTGGCAAAACTGTTGCTATATGCAGATGATATGATAGTGTACAGAGAAAATCTGAAGGACTTAAAAAAAACACCAAGAAAACAAAAAACAAAACTGTTAGACCTATTAGATCAGTTTAACAGAGTGGCAGGATATAAGATCAATATAAAAAAATCAGTGGAATTCTCTACAGGAATAAAACACAGAAAAGGAAAATAAGAAAGTAATACTATTTACAATAGCCAACCACAAATTGATACACTGAAGAATGTTTGAAAGCAGGAGTGCCATCTACTTCCTAAACAACATGCCTCTGGAAACTCTAAGAACTTTGATAAATGACAATGATTATAGAAAAGCTTCAGGCCTTTTGTTCATAGAATCGCTCTGACTCATGCTCAACTCCACAGCAATCAACAACAACAAAAACAGAGACACAAAAATCTTTAAAAAGGAAACTACAAAACACTACAAACACAAGAATACACAACAGTAAAAGACCTAACTAAATGGGAAAATGTTCCTCATTCATGGATACTAAGACTGAGTATAGTTAAAATGATAATCCTACCAAAAGCAACCTACATCTAAAGCACAATCCTGATACCAATACCAAATTTATTTTAAAAAGAGATAGAAAAGGCAATAGGCCAAGTTTATTTGAAAAGGAAAGGGACACCATATAAGCTAAGCACTTCTGGAAAGCAAAAATCAAGTGGGAGGCATAGCACTCCTTGATGTAAAAACTTACTACAAAGGGAGTTCCGGTAGCCTAGTGGTAAGAAGCTGCACTGTAATCCCAAAGGCTCGTGGTTCAAATCCACCAGATGCTCTGCTGGATAAGGAGGGGCAATCTCCTGTGCCAGGTGGATCTGATTTGGTGATATAAAACAATTTAAAAAAGGAAAAATAAAACCCATCTACTGTAATAACCAAAACAAAAACAGCGTGATACTGGCATAATGACAGGTACATAGACCAATGGAACAAAATCCAGAACTCGGAAACGGCCCCATCTATTTACAATCAACCAATATTCAACAAAGAAACAAAACTAATTAAATTGGGAAATGACAACCTATTCAACACATGGTGCTGTCAAAACTGGACTTCTACTTGCAGAATGCTGAAGCAGGAGTCATATTTCACACCATACACAAAAATCAACTCAAGGTGGATCAGAGACCTAGAAGTAAAGCCCAAAATCGTAAAGATCATAAGAAACAAAATGGGGCCAAACTTAGAAAGCCCAACCTATAGTATAAATGGACCGGTAAGTATAGCCAGAAATGCATGGCCGGGACAGAATAACATCGGTGAATAAGACTTTCTAAAGATTAATTTCCTGAGTGCATCAAAAACTCTTCCCAGCACAAGGGTGAGGATGCACAAGGGCAACGGCGCATGAAGTCTTGTTTGTGGAGGTCTGGTGAATTGGCAGCTTAATATCTGGGAATGGACTGCAACCCCTAACTCCCAGCGCTGCCCAAGGCCTGTACCCCCACCCCCACCACAGCACCGTGTCCAGGGATACCACCCACCACCATCCAGTGCGCCCACACTTCTGGCACATCCTGGTGGCCTTGCCATAACCCTGCACCCCTGGCAGTGCTCCCGGGCCACTAGAGACTCCTTCATGCAGCACAGACACCTACCAACAGCTGTGGACAGTACAATTCTGAGTCAGCACACAAATGCACACGACAGATCCAACCATCTTCTTAAGCCACCAATCGAGTTGTTGTGGGACCGATCTGGCACGAGAAAGGCTGGTAGGATCCTAATTGGGTTGTCTTGGGCACCACCGATTGTCTGGGAGAGTACCCAAGGGTGAGTCCACTGGTGGGAATTTGGCTGAGCTGTCTCGGGCCATGTCAACTGCCCAAGAAGAGCAGGCCAGTGATAATTTGGCTGAACTTTTGTGGACACTGCAGACCAGCCAGAGGTGAGTGGGTTGGTGGGAATTTGACTTTGTCTTGTTGAGTTCCCTTGGACCCAGGACCATTCCTGGGCAGGGGCCACTGTGCAAAGGCAACTGTGTGAACACCACTGGACAGAGACCAGTGAATGAAAACCACTGGGTGGGAGATGGAGAGCTAGACTTTGAATAGGGACCCCAATTGTAAGCACACCCAGACAACTGAGGTCTGAGTGAGGTCCCCCAAGTGATTGACTTGTCCTTGTGATCACCCCAACCACATACATGCCCTACCCCATTTGGCTCCACCCCTGTGTCTACACGTCTGGTTAATCAACCTGCCTTTAATCCGGAGCACCTTGACCTGTCTTACTTATACAAGAGGCTGATCTCACAGGCTCTGAAGTGACTTTTCCCTGGAGTTAGACGTTCAGAAAAAAACACAAGTGGAATAGCTACCCAACTGATCTCTTGAGCATTATCTTCAAATCAAGAACATATCAATGTCTCGAAGAAAGCAAGCTATCTCACATGATACACAAGCACAAAGCAAGATGTCATGCCCAAAGAGTGACACAGTATCAATGGATTTCCTGAAGCCAGAAAGTCTGA
>NW_006399829.1:7026024-7036225 GCF_000299155.1 Elephantulus edwardii | reverse complement strand
GTAGAATTTGGTGGGTGAAGTGATGGGGTTGAAAGAAATAGGAAGGATCCAGTGGGGATCAGAAAAGACACAGTAATAGTGGATGTAGATAAGTGCTGATTAATTTCATAAGACAGCTTATGGAAATGATTTTATGAAACACAATGTGAATGAAGGAATGTGTTAAACACAATGTATACCAGTGAAACATAATGCATACAATTTTGTATACAAGCCATATAAAGTAAACGTAATTTTTTTTAAAAACACAATACATTTATTAGGGTTTTTTGAAGAATGCTACAAGAATCTTTTTCTATTTAGTCCACTAACATGGAAACGATTCAACCAAAAGATGTTAGTTTTTATTATACTATGTACTAAAATTAATAGAACACTATAATTCAGAAGCCTCAGGTCAACATAATCATAAATTCTCATCCAGGTAAATAAATCCATAATTTCTGAAGTTAACTTCATCTATGCTCATTTCCCCAATTCTGTTACGGTCTTTTGAGTTCAGTGATACATTTGCTAGAAGGTTCTTCAGAGACTTAGACTCTTCTGGGGAATAAGTCACATGATTGCACGTGTGCAGTCTGTTTTTATCACAGAAAAGAGCAAGCAGTGGGCCAGGATGGGTGCTGCTGAATGCTTAAACACAGTTACACTGTCCCTCCTATGTTGGTGTTTTGTACACACACTCCGGAGTACAGAGTGTGTTCCTGTAGTGATCTCCCAGCTGTTGCTGATTTGTGAGACCATTATGATTTTCCAGACCACACATCCACAATTAAGGTAGTTGGAAACCCAAGGGGGCTAAGGCAATGGCTAAAAAAGCTTCCATTTAAGCTAACACCACTGATGTAGTAGTCCTCTACATGTCTTCTTTTCTTGTAGGATCTCATACAACAAGTAACTTTCTTGGAAATAATAACGTTTTTTCACATGGTTCGCTTAAAAATTGTTTTCTTAGTCTTTTCCATTCCAAATAGTAGAAATACAAAATATTCCTTAGAGTTCCTCTCTCAACATTACCATACCTTGCTTGCCCTTATCTGCATAGTTCAGATCTCTTTTGTTCGAAGTTAAAGGGGTTTGTGCAGTGTTTGGATCCACAAGTAAGAGTCTCTAAATTTTAGCAAGCAGCCTATTGTTCTCAGCTGTGGGCTCTCAAGGCAAGTTTTGGGAAACAATCATACAGACTAGTGCGATGGTTATTGACTATCTTTGCCATCAAAGAAGAAACACAAATTTGGAATAACTAAGATCTTGTCTTCTCAGCAAAAGAAAAGTGATAGTTACCTGGTATTTTTTTTTTCTTTTTAGTATTAAAATAGGGGTTTTTCTCAAGAACAAATTCTTGCCATTTCTCTCACCCCCCAACCAATCAAATTGTACAAACCATGATTAATTCCCCCTCCTCCTGCACATCCTCATCCCTCTGCTTCCAACCTCTCCCACCCCTCTTAGATCTTTATACTCATTCTACAATATTGGTTTTATACAATATTTATCCTTGTGGGACTGAGTTCATGCAACATAAGACTCTCCAGTCCCTCCCAAGTTAGGCACCTATTATGTCTTAATGGTAAAAATGATATAGAGACTTACTTCAAAGCTCACATTCTTAATAACTATGTGACCATACTTTAAAACTATTTAATACGATTTTATAAGAAGCTGTGTGAATTGATATGCCATCCAGTGAAAGTTAGGGTTCAGTTGTTAGGTGCCATTGAGTCGAGGACAGCTCATTGTGACCCTATGAAAAACAGATCCAAACCCTGTCCTATCTTGCCACCTTCATCCTCTTTGATACACTTGAGCTCATTGATGCTGTCACCATGTCAATTCATCTAATTGAAGGTCTCCCTCTCCTTAACAGACTATCTTTCGTAGCATGATGTCTCTTTCCAAGGAACAGCCTCCCTCGATAACATTTTCAAAGTATGTGAGACAAAGCTTTGCTATCCTTGCCTCCAATAAGCTTATCTGTCTTGGAAAATGTACAACCAGAATGCTCCTTACAAGCAAGGATAGCAAGACTTCATCTTATTGACTTCAGATATATTACCAGACGGTAGCAGTCCCTAGAGAAGGACAGCATGCTTTGTACAGTAAAGGGTCAATGAAAGAGGAAAACCCTCCATGAGATGAATTAGTATTGTGACTGCAACAGTGGACTCAAGCGCAGAAATGATTGTGAAGATGACACGAGACTGGTATCGGGGATCCAGCCCCGATATGTAGGGAGAATTCCGCCAAAAGCAGGTACCAGGATGAAATGAAGACACGGAGAGACTACCCATTAATGACGAATAGTGACAAACGTTTATTTTTCAAAAGCATATATAGGTTTTAGGAGCACCTCTGCAGTAGCCATCTCATTATTTCTTTCCATCCAGGATGTTGACTATCAGGTCAAACATTAACTCTCACAGACCTCAGCACAATACAAAGATGTTTTACAGACCTCAGCACAATACAAAGATGTTTTACAGCATGTCTTTTTGAGAGCTCTAAGAAACAAGAGTTTCGGTAAATAACATTCCCTAAGATCTAAGACCTTTGGTCACTCTTATTCATTAACATCCTGCTTCCTAGGGTTGTATATTGCCAAGCAGATTTTCTAGCCAAGATGAAGTTAGTCTTGCTGGTTTCACAGTACAGGGCTAATATTGCTTTGCAAGTAAGTTAGGCCTCTGACAGACTGGTTCATGTTTTGTTCTATTGTGTGTGGTGTTGTGACAAGTTAGAACCAAATACACCTCAAAGCAAAATTTCAGACTATCACAGGCTAGACTGCTCAAAGAAAGTTTCAGAGTACAGTCAATAACTGAGTTGAACACAGAGAAGAGAGAAAGCATTGATGAGGGAGTAGGGCTTAGGATAGCAGCAATGGAAAAACAATGTTTTCAGGTTAAAAAGTGTAAACGAATAGTGGCTGTCAAGTTCATTCCAAATCACGGTGACTCCATTATGTGTTAGGGGAGAACTGCCATCCATGGACCTTTCAGAAGTACACCATCATTTCTAGGCACTTCTACATAAATTCCAAATACCGACCTTTTCATTTTATCTCATGTAGTGACCCTTGTTTTGCAGGTTAGTTGATGATGAGTACAATTATCAAGTGATGTGATAAATACAATTGTCAGGTAATGAGGACAGATTTAGGGAAATGAGAAATAAGAGTAGGAAGTAAGTTAATTGATTACTCAGCATTTAAGACTTCAGGCTTTAACTTCTGGGTAATTGGGAGTTAAGGTTATAATGGATGGATTTTTAGAAAGATAAATCCTAAGGAGCATGAAGATTAAATGAAGGGATTAAATAGAAAGAAACAAGTTTAGGAAAAAGAAAAGGAGGAGAAAGAAGAAACTAAATAGTAAGTTAACAATATATTGGTTATATACCCTTTCTTTCTTTCTGGCCTTCATATGTAAATACTTGCTTTCTTCTCTTCAACAGCTCTAATTCAGAAGACATTTGTGTGTTTGATACAGCCTCCAACCAGCATTTCACTTCACCTGCTTGTGTGTTTTTGGCCACAAAATGTTTGAATAAGCAGCAATTACATTTTCTCCATAGTGGTTCCTGCCATAGTGGCCCACCTTTAGAGTGGGCTCTTGAAAGGGTGGAGCTCTCATCCAATAGCACAAAGAAAGAATCCTGTGGCTATGATACCTGCTATGACTGGGAAAAATGTTCAGGTAAGCTTCAATAATATGTTGATTGCATATTAGAAATGCTTTGCTGGGCCTTCAGCATAGATAATATATCTTATATGCATTTATACACAATCTCACTTTAAAAATAACTTTTCATTAATCAAAAATCATGCACTGTCATTGAAAAAAATCTGAAACTATTTAAACAGAAATAAAAACATGTGACTGACCTACAATAATAACTACCTTATGTTGTTGTCATAAAGTGAGAACCAACTCATAGCTGACCTTCTAGAGGGTTCTCAGAGGCTGTAAATTTTATGGGAGGAGATTGTCTTTCTCCTGCAGAGCAACTAGTAGATTTGAGCTATCTACCATTGGGTCAAGATTGGTGGAAGATCTATCAACAATCTGTGATATGCAGATGATACAATCCTGCTTGCTGAAACTGAAGAGGACCTGAAGCACTTGCTGCAGAGGGTCAAGGACTGCAGTCTCCAATATGGATTGAGGCTCAATGTCAAGAAGACAAAGATTCTCACCACTGGGCCAATTGGCAGCATCAGGACGGATGGTGAAGAGATTGAGATTGTTTACAGCTTCAGTTTGCTTGGTTCCACAGTCAACACTCTCGGCACCAGCAGCCAGGAAATTAAAATATGTATTGCCATGGGAAAGTCTGCTGTTAGGGACCTCTCCAAAATACTGAAAAGCAATAGTGTCTCTTTGGAGACTAAGGTGCATCTGATACAGGGCCTGGTCTTTGTTATCACTTGTTATGCATCAGAGAGCTAGACAATCATGAAGGAGGATAGAAGGAGAATTGATGTCTGTGAGCTGTGGTGCTGGAGAAGAGTATTGAGGGTACCATGGACTGCTAGGAAAACAAACAGATACATCCTGGAAAGGGTTAAACCGGGCTGCTCCTTGGAGGCAAGGATTCTGAGGCTCCGTCTAACATACTTTGGACATGTTGCAAGGAGGAACAGGTCCTTGGAGAGGGACATCATGCTTGGTAAGGTGGAGGGACAGCTCAGAAGGGGAAGGCCCCCTATGAGGTGGATTGATTCAGTGACTAGGGTAATCAGGATGGGTGTGTTGGAGACAGAGCGATTGGCACAGGACAAAGCAGAGTTTAGAGATGTTGTACATAGGGTCACGATGGGTCGCAAGCGACCCGATGGCACATAACAACAACAACAACACCATTGGGTTGGCAGCACAACTCCTTACCACCCGTCCACCAGAACTCCCAATAAGTACTTTGTGGTCAGGCCTATAAGCTGATTAATAACCAAAAGGAGGAAAAATTCCTTAGAACAATCAACCATACATGATTGAAAGGATAGTGTGTTACAGGATAAGCTCAGACAAAAGAAAAGTTAGGAAGAATGGATGAATGGAAAAGGAAAACACCAGAAGTCAGAAGAGTGGTATTACAATGAGGAGATTATAACCAATTTTAGAAAACAGAAGGGGTGTAAATTCTATTTGCTTTGTAAAGTTTAATTCAATTAACAATAAGAAAGCTAGAGATGGAAAAACAAGAAAAAGAGATGATTACCTTAATAATATTGGGGCAGCTCAAATTGCTAATATCAATTGAGGTCCCACTACAAACTTTGCCTAGGAACCACACATACATCAGCAGTGGCCATGCATATCATACAGATTCTTAAAAATAAAGCAGGTTCACACAATACATAGTATTTTATACATAGTATACATTTATACTGTGCACTTACTATATTATGGAACTATTTCAATGCTCTTACGTATTATTCTGTTACATCATTTTTATATCTGTGAAAAGTCTATACAGATTTTCTGTGATTAATTTAACTACTGTTTGTAAACATTTGGATAAATTCATAATCTGAGATTATCTCCTTGGAGTAATCCCTAGAAAATGAAAGTAAAAAATTATTTTAGAATTTTCTTCTGAGCTTAAAGACATCAATAAAAAAAAAAAAACCAAACCCAACAACATTGAACCATGTTTCTCATTAAAGTATCTTTCAATTTTTTTAGAAAAAATTTTTTCAGAATATAATTACAAAGGACATCATGCGTGGAAGGGTAGATGGGCAGCGCAAGAGAGGGAGACCCTGTATAAGATGGATTGATACAGTAACTGGGGCGTTGGTGTGTCAGAGTTAGTGAGACTGGCCCAGGACAGGGAAGAGTTCAGAGCTGCTGTATATAGGTTTGCTATACATCGCAAGGGACTCAAAGGCATATAAAAATATCAACATACCATGACAGATTTTGAAGCAGGAGTGGCGATCACTTCCTAAATACTATGCTTCCGGAAACCCTATGAACTTTAATAAATGTTGATAGTTGTAGAGGGGCTTCAAGCCTTTTGTTCATAGGGCTGCTACGAGTAGTGCTTGACTCGAAGGCAACCAACAACAACAACAATTTAAAATGTATTAATCTCTTTTTTAAAAATACATTTAAGAATAAAATGTTACTGATATCATCTTAACTTGCCCTACAGATGTGGTTTACTTTATTGTATATCTCCCTACAACGTATACTAGGGACTTACCTCTTACATGTTCACCCCACTTGATGGTTATCACTCCATCACATCTCTGCCAGCTTGATAAATAAGAATGGTACTACATTTCCATTTCTGTCATTTATTGGCTGTAAGTTTTTCATTTGTGAATTTCTTGGAAGCAAGATTATCTCAGAAGTACATTTGCTCTATGATGTGTGGCCTCATTGCTCTATGAAGTATAGCCAAAATAAGCCTCATGTAATACATAAATTTAGGTTAGAAATTAAGGAATAACATAACTCAGACAAGCAGCTATATTTCTTTCAGGATATAGGTTGAGAGATTATTTTAAAACAGGGGAGAATGTATGAAATGGGAACTTATTGAATAACTTTTGCTAAAATAATCTTAGTTTTTCACAAACAAAAATAAAATCATGATTGTTCCACTGGCCCTCCCTGCACATTCCAGTCCAATGTTCTTGAGATCAATCCTGAAAATGAGAGAGGTCTTATGTATGTACCATGTCCAGTTTCTACATGATCCACTTTCATGCTGGCCATCTGGATCCAGTTCCAAGAGAAATCATGGGACTGAACTCAGAAGAGAGAGCAGACATGGGTGGCAGAGTCAGCAGTCTACATCTGAGAGCTACAAATCAGCAGGTCGATTTCTGAGACTTTTCAGCTTCATGGGATCTAGGGCCTGACTTTTACATTTGTGAAATTCTGATGAATAGTGTAGATAAAAACTGCAATTCTTTCCTGATGCTTGACCAATATTTGTACCCACCAGCCTTCTCCTCCAGAAACAGTAATTTGTAGCATAAAATATCTGAAAATATACAATATTTTGGACTTAAAATATAACCCTGTTCTTGGGAATTGTTACTATGAAATCACTATTATCAAAAATACACACAGAAAATAATACAACTTGAGAAATCAGGGAATATAAAAACAGTCCCGGAATATACTACAATAGATAGGTCAAGTGTCTGGGGACATGTTTACTACGTTGACGTCCATTCTTTCTCATTTATCATGGAATAGAGATCTTCAAGCGACACCTTTATTACCAAGTATGTTTTTCTGCTGCTTTTTCTCCACACACTACAATTTTTTTTTAATGTGGCTGACATTTTCATTAATACCTCTGCCTTTTCTATTACTCTTTCCCCCCGCTCTCCCGTCACTGCTATTGTTGTGCCATCAAGTTGGGTCCAACTCTGAGCAACACTATGTGTAACAAAATTAAGCACTGTCCAGTCCTATACTTTCCTCACAATCGCAGATATGCTTGAGTCTGTTGTGTTGCAGCCATTTGCTATACAAATGTCTAAATTCCCATAGATTTCAAGAGTCTAAGTATGCATTTTTTAAAAAAAAGAAGAAAGTAAAAAATGTGTATGTTTAACTAACACTGGGTGTGGATCCAAGTTTCTTCTGGCCTCCAAGGAGCTTAGGCTAGTCTGCGTAAATAAAGATGGTGTGTCTGCCAGCCCAAGGTGCCTCTGCCTCAGTCAGAGGATGTGTCCCATCTAATTAAAGCATTTAGTTATGCTCATGCAAAACCTCTACCTAGATCAAGAAGCTATTGTCCAAACAGAACAAGGGAATACTCTATGGTTTAAAATTAGTAAATATATATATCAGGGTTATATCCATTCTAATTAATATTCTGTCTGTATGCTGAGCTTTGCTTACTGAAAATTAAAAGGATTTGAAACAGTGACCCTCAACCAAGTGGGTTGACATGGTGACTGCTGCAGTGAGCTCTTGTGTGTCAGGAAGTGTGAGGATGGTGCAGGCTAGAACAGGGTTCAGATCTTTTGTTCATAGTGTTGCTATGAGTTGTACTCAATTTGATAGCACCTAACAACAACAAATGCATAAGATTTAAAAATTACGTCCTTCCATGTGGATTACATCTCAACATTAAGGGGGAAAAAAGCTTCATTATTGAACCAATAGGCACCATCATCATGAATGAAGAAAAGATTGAAGCTGTCAATTACTCCATTTACATGGATCCACAATCAGCATCCAAAGTATCAGCAATCAAGAAATCAAAAGATATATTGCCTTGGGAAAATCTGAAGTCAAGGACCTTTACAAAGCGCTAAAAAACAAGGATGTCAATTTAAAGGCTAAAGTATGCATGGTATTTTTAATTGTTTGTTATGCATCTTACAGTTGGACTGAACATTGATAACAAAAGGAATTGATGCTGTTGAATTATGGTGTTGAAGAAGAGTATTGCCTAGACTATGGACTGCCAAAACAACCGACAAATCTGTCTTGAAGGAAATACAACCTGAGTGATCTTTAGAAGCAAGGAATGGTGAATCTTTGCCTCATAATCTTTAGACAAGTTGTCAGTAGAAGCTGGTCCTTAGGAAAAGACAACTTATTAGGAAAGGAGGAGGGTCAGAGAGAGAGAAAAGAAGACCCTCAAGGAGTTGGGTTAACATTTACACAGTGACTGTGGCCATGCCTGGAACATGTTGGTCATCATTAGGATGGTAAAGGACAGAGCCAGATTCAGATCTGTTGTTCGTAGTGTCTAAATGAATTATCTACTTCAGGACACCTGCATGCAGCAACTCATTGTACAATGGTAAGAGAAGAACAGTCAATCTTGATCATTTCAAACTAAATTGAATGCTGCCTTGGTGAAATGACTTTGTATAATTTTGGGTGCTTTATCACTCTTTCCCTTTTCTATCAAAAATGAAATAAGAAAAAGTTTAAAATGAAACTTTAAGATACATGGAATTTGCTTTTCAAAAAGTTAGAACATAAATGACACCCCAGGAATCCCATTTTTATGGCTCTTGAATATTTTATCTGCATTTTAAAAATACTCACCATGAGCCCAGAGAGAAGAAGTTTATTTAGCAAACATTCATCTAGCAACCAATATGTGGAAGTCACTGTAATGGACCTGATAGAGAATACAACAATAAAGGATCCTACTGAATGCCGTAAATTATTTCCAGCAGTTAGTGGAATAACTTTGCACAGTAATTGCATGAACACTGCAAGAAAGTTCATAATATAAGATGTTAGAGAGAGAGACTCCTAACCTGGCAGAGTTTCATAAAAATGAATGCATGAGAAGTGTGTGTAGAAGAATGAATCAATGGTTATGGTGCAATAACCTTTATTTAAAAAGGAAAAAAAAAAAACCCAAAATGAAACAACACCCCAAACAACTCTTTTTTACTGGATATGTAAAGATAACTTTGCTAATAGCATTCAAGTCCTAAACATGTTATAAGAGTGGACATACTGGTTTTTCCGAAGCCTATAGAACTGTTCAGAATTTTTATCTTTTTTTTTCCTCCTCCTGAAGTGGAGCAGAACTCCTCCTTTGCCATATTCCATCCCAACAGACAAGACTTTCTGTTACCAGAATATTTTATAGCTGGTTTACAAAAGGGCAAAGAAGAAAACTGCTGGCTTTTGCTTGAAATATATCCCACCAAGGACAAGATGTCTGTGCAAGTGGCTCCTGTGTCTTTCCCTACTTTATCTCTTCAGATGAGACACACTGGAAAGAGCTGAATGTGCTCGAATGAAGCCACTTAGTGATGCTGTTGTTGACACGAAGGCAGACTTTCATATAGCTGCCATATGAATTGTCTTGTATCCATTAAGTGCATCTCTTTTTATATTTTTATACTTGAACCAAAGAAATAAAACTTTAAAATATATTTATTCAGAAGAATTAATTGAGGACTTTAAAAAGAAGTCCGTGGGAAATGAAAAGCAGGCAGACAAGACATGATTATACACTGAGAGAAAGCATTTACAATACTCTTGGTGAAAAGACAATGAAATATATTATGTTAGTACTGCAGCCTTCAGTATGGACTAAGGCTCAATGTCAAGAAGACAAAGATTCTCGCCACTGGACCAATTGGCAGCATCAGGATGGATGACGAAGAGATTGAGAGCGTTCACAGCTTCAGTTTGCTGGGCTCCACAGTCAACACTCTTGGCACCAGCAGTCAGGAAATCAAAAAGCGTATCGC
>NW_006399829.1:7024049-7025293 GCF_000299155.1 Elephantulus edwardii | reverse complement strand
AGAGAGGGGAGGAGAAGGCAGCCATGCTGTTCCTGGACGACTCCACCCAGGGTTCTCTGAGGCTTCTTGCTGCCTGAGCATGGTGGTCCTCGTGTGCGGGCTCAAGTAATCACAAGTTTTGGGGTCGTGTGCTTTTTCCCCCCCGAGCTTGTGTTTGATGTGTGGTACTGCTCTCTCCCCCCAGAAGGGAGAGCCTTGAGGCTTGGCCTAGGGTTTTAGGCAGGCAGTGGCTTAAAGTCCTAAAGTGCCCTCACACCTGCAGCTCTCAGGCCTGGTTTAAATTGCTTTTTCTTCAAACATTCTTCTAAGTGGTATAGCACTGGTTTTTGCATTGCTGTACAGAGGTAACTAGTGGTTGCTGTGATGCTGTGACACTGATGTGCCAAATGTGATAACAGATACCCATGTTCAACAGTAATTGGTGGCGCTTCTCAATTAAAGCAAGCTTGGAAGCAGGACAGGCATCCAAAATGGCTTGCCTTTGGAAAATCTGTGAACAGTGCTCGGGCCTTTCGTTCATAGGGTCACTATGAGTCATCTATGACTAACAAGAACAACAATATACGTTAGTACTAGCATGTACCAGTAGAGTTTACTGAAAGAAAATATCAGTGTGGATTAAATTATTACAGCACGTTATATGGAGGAGGTGAAAATTCTAGAAATTGAACACGTGGGAATAAGTAAGGAAGAATTCATTCAGGTGGCAAAAGATGGGAGCTATATGAACAAACAGACAAAGCTTGGAACACTTTTTGTCTTGTTGAGTGAAAGAAAAAGAAATACATTACCTAGAATGGAAAGAGCAGAGAAAATTCTTTTCAAAATGGGTGTTTCCATTCATTCATTGTTGCACTATTTTCTCTACCCTCCTCCCCAGTTCATTCCTCTTTTTTCCCCCCTTGAAAGTCTGTCTTAATTGTCCCATTGCCATAGTGTTTATCAAAGCCAGTTCTTATTAATCTCCTTTGTCAGTGTGTCCTTTACCATTCCCTATCATTCCTCCCTGAGAGAGACTCCACCCTGATTCATAAGGAAAAGGGGATGGTGTCTTCTCTTAGCTACTTTCTGCTGAAAAGGGATGCTGTAGGTTTCAGGGTGAAGATCTTCTCTCACTACTCTAAGGGACCCCCTTGGCAGTAGGAAACACATAGACTATTATGGAGATTGATTTTGGAATTTAAATGCACTGTTATCAATTGTGCTTAGCCATACATATTCATATCCTTGAAGATGTACCATGG
>NW_006399829.1:7016783-7022853 GCF_000299155.1 Elephantulus edwardii | reverse complement strand
ACCTGATCCAAACCATAGTCTTTTCACTTACTCCCTATGCACCTGAAAGCTGGACAATGAATAAGGATTAGAGAAGAAGAATTGATACCCTTTAGTTGTGGACTGGAGAAGAGTACTGAATGTCCCATGGACTGACAAAAGAGCAAGCAAGTCCATATTAGGAGAAGCACAACCAGGGTGCTGCTTTATCTCACATACTTTGAGCATATTGTCAGAAGGGACCAGTACATGAAAAAGGACATCATGCTAAGAAAGGTGGAGGATCAGAAAAAGGGAGGAAGACCTACAGCAAGATAGACTGATTCAGTGACTGTACCAGTGGGCTCAAGCGTATCAGAGATCACAAGAATGGTAGAAGGTAAGGAAAGGTTCAGATGTATTGTTCACAGGCTTGTTATGAGTTGTGGACTCAGAGACATATAAGAACAACATAATCCTATTAAGATAATGCCAGTGAGAAAAAGGAGCATATTTAAGACACTGTGGAACTAGAATTGGCAAGTCATAGCAATTAATTGGTTTATTATATTCAGTTTTATTTCTCATATTCAGATAAATCACGCTAATGGACCTCAGTTGAGATTTGTCTTTGTTTCTACTCTTTCATTCATTGTTACCACGGAATGCATTGATGTGGGAAGGAGTTGCTGAAAGCTAAGGTATGATGATGAGTCATTCTGTTTTCTCTTCCATTGCAGCCTCTACCTCCAAGTGCATCTGCCTGTTGCCCTCCCAGTGCAACAAAGGTGGAAACCAATTCTACTGTGTGACAGTAGGAGGATCAACAGTTTTAAAGACCATCAACATCTGTGAAGTGGGAGCTATCAAATGTTCCAAAAGGAAGCTGAATATCCTGTATCCTGGGAGATGTTTGGACAGCCATGGTTCCTGATAAATAGATTTACTATCCAAGAAGACTCTTTACTGTCAGCCATTCCTGTTCAAACAGCACACTGGCATAATAGAGAAATTAAGGACTAAAATTATTTTGCTAATAATTTCATATACTTTTTCTCCCCTGACATCCCTGTTGAAGCCTCACATATTGAGTTCTATTGCACACTTCCCTGAGCACAGTAATTTTCACACAAGACTTTTCTTCAGGAAATTCACTTTTACCATGTTTACCTATAATAAATAAATATACAAAATGTACAGTCTGTTAAGTAGTATAAATGTTATACAAAAAAATATGAAATGAGAGAATTAAGTTCCATGTTTAACCCTCATTGTGTGCAAATAAATAATAATAGCATGCATCATTGATTCTATGATTGAATACTTGGGTAAACTAAACGGCAACTTTAAGGAAACTGACCAAAAAACTAAAGGATTGAGCCTAAGTTTAATCAAAAGAAGAGGCATGTTTGGTCAGTTTCAGGCTGCAAGTTTTGGTAAATATTCTCAATTTCTTCCTCTTTAGCTCCAGATGTAGGAGTATGTTTGAGTAATAGTTGTGTTAACAGGTCTTCCTTGTATCTGTTAGGATATTATCCTATCACTCACAATGTTTCAGGCTAGAACTTGACAGTGAAAGAACTGTCTAAAATGAATATATTTGCAATTTGCAATATATGTACAAAACCAGCCCAGAATAAGATATATGTCACAGCAAAGAGAACTAATAGGGAGAGTGGGAGGTAGAAATTTGAGTAATAATGAATGAGTATTAAAAAAAAATTAACTGGAGGAGGGGAAAGGGAGGCCAAGGGGGTAAAATGTGCAAGAATGACTGAATGAAAATCTGACTTCTTTGAAAATATTAATTAAAATCACAATTGCAATAAAATTTTATTTTAAAAAATTATGAAAAATAAATAATTTTTAAAAGAGATGAGTGGAATTGGCAGAACATACTGAGAGTTGGGACTGGAAAAATGTTCCTTATTTAGTATAAAAGGATTTATATGTTATGATACTTACATTGTTGGATTAAATTCAGTCATAATTGCTTCAAAGTATTCTATATTCTTTTAGTTATAGCATTCTTTCTTTTAAGAATGATGAGTTGATCTTTTTGCCATTCAGCTACCTTTGTTTTAAAAAAACTTTCTTGTGTGCACAAGTCTACTAAAGTTTTCTGTTGGGTTAATTTACATACCATTTAACAGATGACATTTCCATTCATATTAATATTAATAGAGCAATTTAGTGCAAGTGTTAAGAGCTCGTGGTAAAATTACCATTATGAAGCAGAGAGCAGAACTAAAATGTGTTAAGTACTTGGAATTCAAATGTAGAATTGCCAACTCAGTCCTGGAGAATGAATTCTTTATCAAAGGTAAGAGTTTTGTCTTCTTGGCAATAAGATATAACTAAGTACTCGTGTTTGCAGTTTAAGTAACTAAAAAAGGAATTCAGATCTTTTTTTAAAAAACCATCCTAATGATTCTTAGTTCCACAAATAATAAATTTTCAAAATAAATGCTTAGTTTAAATAATTTTATGAATGGACATACTAAATATCCTAAATGGACTAGAAACATACACAATCTGCACAGTTCTGTTCTTGTTGTTAAGTACTGTCAGGTATGACTCATAGAGACTTATGAACAACGGATCTGAACTCTGCCCTATCCTTTGCCATCCTTATAATCTCTAACTCACTTGAGTCCATTGCTTCAGTCACTAAGTCAATCTATCTCAATGAAGATCTTCTTCTCTTCTGCTGACGTCCCACTTTTCCAAGAATGATGTCTTTCTCAAGGAATATCCCTCTCCTAGAAACATACCCGAAGTATGTGAGGTGAAGCTTCACCATGTTTGCCTCCAAGGCGCACTCAGGCTGCATTTTCTCCAAAAGATATGTGTGGGTTGGTTTGTGGGGGTTCCCCCACCCCCGTGGCAATCCATAGGATATTCACTCTTCTCCAACACTACAACTCAAAGGCTTCAGTTTTTTATCCTTTTTATTTATTGTCTAGTTCTAAGATGTATAGCCAGTAATTGAAAAGACCATGGCCTGAATCAGGCACATCTTAGTCTTCAAATTGATGCTATTGTTCCTCAGTAATTCAGAGAAGTTCCTGTAAGTGGACTTTCACAGTGCAGTGTTAATTGTTATGTACCATAGAGTTACACTCAATGATCGGCAAATCATTCTGGAGGTGATTATCCATCTTTCTCCAGTTGGAGCAGCTGGTAGATTCAAACCACAAACCTTTCAGTAGGCATCACAGTTCCTTACCACTAGGCTATCAGACCTCCTCCCAATACAATATATCTCCTGATCTCCTGACTGTTCATACCAAGAGTATTGATTGTGGATCCAAGTATACTCAAGTCATTGACAATTTCAATCTCTTCTCCATCTGTCATGATATTGTCTGTGAGTTTAAATTTCTGTCCTCAAATGAGATGGCATTCAAATGTAACTAAAATTTTTCTTTCTAGATTATTTTCAATAAAGATTCTAGAATATTACTTTGCCCTTTTTATGTTAAAACCTTCAACTACTGCAACCAGCATTTCTATTAAGTATTGTTTTCACTATTGGGCTTCTATATTATTCCTCAAAGAGCACCCTTAAACTAAATCTAATCCACATTCCTCCCAAAACCTGATGGAAACAGGAATCTGATCGATCATGATGTCTCTGGTTGGTGTTGAGTGCTAAAGCATCCTAGAGCTTGATTCATTCTATTCAGTAAAGAAGACCAAGGAATTGATGCCTTTGAATGGTACTGTTGTAGAGTACAAATGTACCATCAACTGCCAAAAAAAACAAACAAATCTTTCTTAAAAGAAGTGCAGTCAGAGAGCTTTTAAAGACAAGAATAGTGAGTTGTTTTCTCACATATATTTGACATGTTATTAAGAAGGGCCATTTTCTAGAGAGGGACATCGTGCTTGGGGAAAAAAAAAGACTTTTTAAAAGAAGAGGAAGACTGTCAAGGAGGTGAATTGACCCACTGAGTGCAACAGTGGCCTTGAGCACAGTGGATATTGTGAAGAGAGTCAGGACTAAACCAGATTTTGATCTTGCACATAGGTTCACTATAAATAAGAATCAACTAGACAACACTTAATAACAAATGCCTGGCTGTCTCTGAAATCTCTGTCATTCTTTTGGAATACATTGTGGCTATAATCTATGAGACATAATGTTTCTAATGAAACAAATGGTCCGCTAAATTATGATTGTATACTGTTTGTGAATACAAAGCTGTTCATTACAATCTTATTTGTCTTCATGACAAGTTTGACCTGTACAGTTTTAATTCTACATGTTTGATGTCATCAGAAGTGTATGTCACGAACAAAAGAGTTCCAAGAAAGACATGGTTTATTGGAAATCATGCTCACAACTGGAAATATGTCAAATTACAACCTTATTTATAATAGTAAAAATTACAGACCTAACTGTTCAATAATAATGAACACTGGTGGCATAGAGGGCAAGGAGTTCCATTGTCAACTTACAGGCAAATGGTTTCAATCTACCAGCTACATGTAGGAGAAAAATTAACAATCTCCCATGCAATTTATAGCCTGTGGAAAAACACCTTCTAACCATGGGTCATTTCTGACTTGATGACACTTAACAACAACCATGATCATATAATGAAACATCGTGAGATCACCAGCAAATGGGTTTTCTTTAAAAAAATATTTTAATGGACTAATATAAAGGAATATAAGGCCCCAGGAATAAATGGCATACCAATTGACATATTTCATTCTAGTAGCAGTGGCAAAGTTTAGCAGAGCAGCAAGCAATAAATGCAGAAGAGGATGTGGAGAGGGGGAACTCTCATACACTGTTGGTGAGGTTGTAAAATGATAGAACCACTCTGGAAGGCAGTTTGGTGTTTCCTCAAAAATTTGAACAAAAAACTCTTTATGACCCAGCTATTCTACTACTAGGAATATACTCGAAGGAAATTAGAACTAAGACATAAACAGATAATTGTACGCTAATGTTCATAGCAGTGTTATTCATCATCGCCAGAACATGGATTAAGTCCAAGTATCCAATCACAAGTGAATGGATTGAGAAATTGTGGTACATTCACACAATGGAATACTGTGTAGCAGTCAGGAGCAACAATTTCAAAAAGTACTACATAACTGTGGAGAGAATGAAGAGCATTATGATGCATGAACTAAGACTCATAAGGACAAATAATGCACAAGACCATTATTGTAAAAAATAAAAGGATAACTAGTAAAACATGTATTGGGACACAAGAAGGGAAGGAGAGGAAAAGGGTGAAGATGGATAGGGATAAGACCACAAGGTTGTACAATTTGGTGGGTGGAGGGAGGGGGTGAAGGAAATGGGAAGGATCTGGCAGGGACCTAAAAAGACAGAGTAATGATGGCCAAGGTCCAATGGTGATTAATTTAAAAAACAAATAATAGAAATGATTGTATGAAACACAATGTGAGTGAAGATTAGTGTGAAACACAATGTATACAAAATCTGTAAGCAAACCAATAAAAAAATATTTCAAAAACTTAAGGCAGCAAAGGGGCTAGAAGACAGAATTGAAGCCTTGGATTGAGGGTATACAATCTAGAGGGTATAGTCAACACCCAGAATCAGTTGGGCAAAGCCATTTCATAAATAGTCTCAAAGAAGTGATAATTAATTTTAACTCTTGAATACTAAAGTAATTTGTTTCTCTAGCTTCAAACTTTTTAATCCATAATTTCCCTTAAATTTTTCCCATTTGTAACTGAAATTTCTGCCTTGGGCAGAATACACCCTAGCATTGTAGAAATAAGATAACTTGTATAGATTTCACAGAAAAGGAGATATTTGGCCCTAGGATGAAACACACTGTAAATTTCAGCCTTAATTGATTTAGATGATAAGAATCTGGAATTTGGGACTTAGAACTGATAGATTAAGTCTTTCAGAATGATGTTATGTGTAAGCATTTTTTTTTATGTAACAAAGACACACGTTTTGAGGTACTTAATGTTGTGGTTATGTGCTGTTGAGTCGCCTGTGATTCAAAGTATACCAACTGAAGTATTTCAGATAACAGATGTTGCCCTGGATGTGCTCACCAAGTTGTGCCAAGAAATCTGGAGAACAACCACTTGGCCAACTGACTGGAAT
>NW_006399829.1:7007952-7015208 GCF_000299155.1 Elephantulus edwardii | reverse complement strand
TGGCCCTTCCTTGCAACATGCCCAAAGTATGTCAGATGAAACTTCAGAATCCTTGCCTCCAAGGAGCAGCCTGGTTTAACCCTCTCTAGGATGAAGCAGTTCATTGTATATTCAATACTCTTCTCCAAACACCACAGCTCAAAGGCATCAATCTCCTTCTACCATCTCTAGTCATTTTCCAGCTCTCTGATGCATAACAAGAGATTGCAAAGACCATGGCCTGTATCAGGCACATCTTAGTCTCCAGACTGACATTATTGCTCTTCAGTACTTTGGGGATGTCTCTACAGCAGACTTTCCCAATGCAATTCGTCTTTTTTAATTTTTTTATTATTATTATTATTTGTGTGTGTGTGTGTACCGTCAAATCAGATCTGACTGATACAGGAGGAGATTGTTCCTCCTTCTTCAGCAGAGCATCTGGTGGATTTGAACCACACACCTCTGGGATTGCAGTGCAGCTTCTTGCCACTATGCCACCAGAGCTAGCCATCTTTTAATTTCCTGGTTGCATATGCCAAGAATGTTGATTGTGGTGCCAAGTAAAATAAAGCTGTTAACAATCTCAATCTCTTCACCATCTATCATGATGCTTCCAATAGGCCCAGTGGTGAGAATCTTTGTTTTCTTAATATTGAGCTTCAATCCATATTAAAAGCTGGAGTCCTTGACCTTCTGCAGCAAGTGCTTCAGATCCTCCTGAGTTTCAGCAAGCTCCATTGTGTCATCTGTATAACACAGACTGTTGATGAGTCTTCTTTCAATCTTGATGCTATATTTCTCCTCATAGAGCCCTGCCTCTCAGATAATCTGTTCTGCATATAGATTGAAAAGGTATGGAGACAGGACACATCGCTAGCGTACACCCTTCCCAACTTTATGAAACCATGCATGAGCAAGAGCCTATGGAAATGAAGGAAGAGGTTCAATCTGCTCTGAAAGAATTGGCAAAAAATCCTGGAATTTACAGTTTACCAGCTGATCTATTTCAAAAAACAGCTGCTGCCCTAAATGTGCTCACCAAGGTGTGTCAAGAAATCTGGAGGAGTGCACATCCAAGAACTTTTCCAATAGGGTAAAAGGGGAAGCCACAGACTGGGAAAAAGTCTTTGGTAATGACATGTCAGATAAGGGACTTATATCTGGAATTTATAAAATACTTGAGCACCACAACAGGATAAAGGTAAATAATCCAATTGAAAAATGGGCACAGGATATGAATAGACACTTCACCAAAGAAGACATTCAGATGGCCAACAAGCACATGAAGAAATGTTCAAAATCCCTAGCTCTAAGAGATGCAAACCAAAAGAACTATGAGATATAATCTCACCCCAGTCAGAATCGCAAAATTTAACATAACAGCAAGCAAGAAATGCTGGCGAGGATGTGGAGACACTGAAACTCTTATTCACTGTTGGTGAGAATGTAAAATGGTGCAACCGTTATGGAAAGCAGTGTGGTGCTTTCTCAGAAAAGTTGCAAATAGAGATACCATTTGACCCAGCATTCCCATTACTGGAAATATACCCCAGAGAGACCATAACTGCCATCCAAGCAGATATATGCACACCCATGTTTATTGCAGCTTTGTTTACAATAGAAAAGAGTTGGAAGCACCTAAGGGCCCATCAACAAACGAATGGATAGAGAAGCTGTGGTATATTCACACAATGGAATACTATACCGTACTGAAAAACAAGGAACTCACGCAATATTATTCAAAATGAGTAACCCTAGAGGACATTATGCTGAGTGAAGTATCTCAGTCACAAAGGGACAAATACTGCATGGTGCCACTGTTGTAGAATGGGACTGACACCAGATTGGGGTAAGACTGAGGGAAAAAAATGGATAAATAATGTATACTGAATTGAAACAGATGAGGGAAAGAACAGATTAAAGGCGATATATAATTTGGTATTGTGGTTATCACAGGAGTTCAGAACTAAGGTTGCATAGTGAAGTGTACTCGGGGCAGGGGGTGGGGGGTTATGGGGGGATTGTATACTAGTGAAGGAATTTTTCCTTTTTCTTTTCAAAGAGAGGAGCGAATTGGAGGGGAGGGGTGGGCAGGGAGAAAAGTGTAGTAATGAATGAATGGAAATCTAAAATCTCTGTAAATGTTCATTACAATAAATTAAAAAAGAAAGAAATCTGGAAGAAAACCACTTGGCCAACTGACTGGAAGAGATTTGTATTTGTTCCCCATTCCAAAGAAAAGTGATCTGGTGGAGTGCACCTGATATAGTTCATGGTCTTCACAATTACTTGTGATGCATAAGAAAGCTTGACAATGAATAAGCATAACAGAAGAAGAATTGATGCCTTTGAGTTGTGGTGCTGGGACTGTCAAGGGAGCAAACAAATATGTTCTGGAGAGGGCAAAACCAACTTGCTCTCTGGAGGCAAGGATTTTGAAGGTCTGTCTCATATAATTTAGATATGTTGCCAGGAGGGACCAGTCCTTGGAAACTGACATCATGCTTTGGAATAGTAAAGGGACAAAGCAGGAGAGGAAGACCCTGGATGAGATGTATTGACACAGTGAATGGAGTAATTGGGGCAGAAGTGTCAGAGACAGTGAGATTGGCTCAGGATAGGACAGAGTTCAGAGCTATTGTGTATAGTGTCGCTATGAGTCACAGGTGATTTGACAACATATAATAAGTAAACTCTTGGTCCACATATTCATCCAAAAGATAAAAAATTACAACCTTCAAGGAAAGAAAAATCCTTACCTCTGGGCCAATAGGCAGCATCATGGGAGATAGAATGAATTTTGCACTTCCTCAAAGTCAGACTTATTTATTCTTTTGGCAGTCCATGGAATATTCCGTGTTTTCCAACTCTACAATTCAAAGGTATTGTTTCTTCTTCTGTCATCTTTATTCAGTATGGATTACATCTCAAAATCACAAAAAGATGCCCAAAGTAAGTAAGATGAAAATTATCAGACTTTCCTCTAAGGAAAAGCTTTGCTGAACTTTCTTCAAGATACATTTGTTTGTTCATTTAGAAGTCCTTATACTATTCAGTACTCATTTCTAACACCATAACTCAAAAGCATCTATTTTTCTTTTCTCAACCTTGGTCATTGTCCAACTTTCAGATGGATACATAGGGTTACTATGAGTCACAAGCAACTTGATGACACATAACAAGAACAACTACAATCAAGTAATCAAAAAAAAACAACAACAACCCATGTCTTGGATCAGGTAAATCTTAATCTTTAAACTAACATTTCTCCTCTTTAGCATTTTGAAGAAGTCCTTGACAGTACACCTTCCCAGTGCAACGTGTCTTTTGATTTCTTGACTGCTGGGACCAAGGGTATTGATTGTGAATCCACAGAAGATAAAGATCATTGACAACTTCAACATTTTCTCCTTCTCTCACGATGTTCCTAATGACCCAGTGGTGAGAATTTTTGTTTTCATGATGTTAATGTGTAATTCATATTGAAGGTTGAAGCTTTTGATCTTCTGAATTAATAGGTAACAGCATAATAAGTGGAGAAAAGACTGAGGTTGTCAATGATTTCACTTTACTTGGATCCACAACCTACATTCATCTTAACAGTAGTCAAGAAGACAAGTTACCTTGGGAAAATCTGCTGTCGAGGATAGAGGCAAGTATAGTTAAACTTCCTCTGACAGCCTTTGGGCATGTCAGAAGGAGCCTACTTGGAAAAAGACATCGTGGTAGAAAGGCAAAGGGTCAAAGAAAGAAAAGACTCTCAAAAGGATACATTGAACAGTGATGGCAACAATAGGCTTGAGTATGGGAGAGATGGGGCTGGGTGGGGGCAGCATAGGGCAATGTGCAGATTTGTTGTTTATAGGATTGCTATGAGCCATATTTTGATGAAACCTAACAACAATGATGGGCGTTACTTAGTACCTGAAAATAGTTACTGCTTTCAACGTGGCTTAAAATCACTGGTAAGCATGAAGAAAAAAAGAAATAAAATTAGAAACAAGGAATGATAGTGTTTAACTCTTAAATACATTCTTAATTGCATCATAATTTTATAGAAAACTGACCAGTGGAAAATTATTATTACAAAGAAAAAAATAAACCAATGAGAACTAAAAATAAAAATAAATTTGAAAATGGCAAATACTCTCCCAAACAGCTATTCATTAAAATTTGAGTAATTTTATGCAATTGTGAAATATTTCTTATTTAGAAGATCATTTCAAAATAAGTTAATACCTTGATATTTCTTGATTACCAAATCATTTCTATTATATTTTATACTAATTGCTTGTCATAGCTGTAGTCTAAAAAAATTTGAGGCCTTTATTAGTAATGCAGAGGTATAAAAAAGAAATTTTTCATTCATCTAGTACTTGGATAAAACTTAGCATCTAATTAGCATATTATAGCAAATACTATTTATTTCCCTACAGCCTTCCCTTTTAAAACCTATTTAGCCCCTACACAACAGACAATATTTCAGGGAGACTGATTGCAGTTTCAACACCAGACATAAGGAAAAAATGAATTCTTGGTGGTTTCATGCAGATCATGAAGTTTCATTTGTTTTCCTTGTGGTTTAAAGATATATATGGGATGCAATTGTACCGAAAGATAGTTAAATGGCATCTTCCAGGGTACCTGTGAGAAAGGTGTCCTCATTCTTGGGTAGCTCTAAAGAAGTCTCCTCTCTCTATAGATCTGTATATTTTCATGTCTGTATGTCATAGTCGGAACTGCTGAAACCACCTTGTCACTAGGACGTGGTTCACAAAGTCTACACAACACATTGTTGATGCCCCAGAAGAGAAATAGGGAACCTGGATCCTTGATGTACTCATTAAACAATTGAATGGATCAACTTCCCTATGTCATTACTCATCTCTCAGTTTGTTACACTGTGTTGCCTAGGATATTGCTGTGATGCTAGAAGATATGCCTCTCCACTCAATATGCCTCTCCACTCATACTGGTATTTGAAATACCAGTAGGGATACCAATGGTGGACTGTTGCAGAATGTTGGGGAGGAAGGGAGTGTCTCTGACCAGGACAGATCACCTAAGCTCCAGATAAGTGCAAGCCTCCCAATGGCCTTTAATACGGGGTAGAGAAAGCTCCCCTGTGTTTGGCTGTGCCCGCTTGAGAAAGCTCACCACCTGGGAAGATGGCTGCCACATCTGTTGAGCTGGAAGTGGTATGCACAAGGCTGAGGTTCTCCTGACCAATCCACATGTCCCACATCTGTAAGCCCACCTTATCCTGTTTCCCTGTGTATATAACTGCAGTGTTTATCCCACTAAAGTCAAGCTGGAGTGACTCTCTGATCCTCTCCTGGAGTGATGTATCTCTGTCATGCTTACTCCCATCAGGGTGTTGCTGTTAAGTTGCCTTCAAACTGACAGTGACAGTGGACTAGTTTTAGTGGGTGTACAGAGTAAGATAAGAAATAGGACTAGATATATACTGAAATAACAGACCCTCAGAAACATAATGAATAATGTCAGAACATTGTCAGATATAGTGCTGAAATATAAACTCCTTAAGTTGGAAGTCATTCAAATGTGGCTGGGGAAGAGCTGCCTTCTCAAAGTAGTCACTGATGTTATGTGCCGTTGAATCAAGTACAACTCATGGTGACCCTATTAACAACAGATCTGAACCCTGTCTTATTTGTGCGGTTCCCACTGTTATAGTAAGTACACCTTGTTGAGGGCCTTCTTCTCCTTCATTGACCCTTCTTCACCTGTTGAAGTATGATATCCCTTTCCAAAGAATAGCCCTTCTTAAAAGCATACCTACATATTAAGCCAATCATGAGATATGCTGAATATTTGCAATCAATCTTAATACACCTGAAAAATAGTATTTTTCTTTGTTTTAGACTTTATTGAGCCATACTTTATGAATTGAGTTTTAATATTAAACTTAATATTAAGTTTCATATTAACGATAAACTAAAAATAAAATATTCAAAATGTTGTTAATATATAGGTGAGACTCTAACATAAATCCGATTCAGCTTTCGAGAAGATGAAGAATGCTGAGGAACATTTTGAAGGGCCTTGTTTCAGTATTTTGAACAATCACAATGATTTAAGTAAAAATTGATTGCAGGAAAAGAATAGTTCAAAGAGAAAAATTAATTTCATTTGAGGCATTTTATATATCAAATATAAAGAGATGGCATACTATACAAATTTTGCCTTCTAAAATTGATCAGAATTTACATGATGAAAGAAGCTAAAAAAACCTAAAATCTTCTTGGAATGCCTCAAAATAACTATTATAGTGGTATGAAAGTAAAGAGATTGAGATTGTTAACAGCTTTAGTCAACACTCTTGGCACCAGCAGCCGGAAATTAAAAGATGTATTGTGTGATACGAAAGTCTGATGTTAGGGACCTCTCCAAAATACTGAAAAGCAATGGTGTCACTCTGGAGACTAAGGTGTGCCTGATACAGGCCATGGTCTTTGCTATCACTTGTTATGCATCAGAGGCTGGACTATAACTAGGGAGGATAGAAGGAGAAGTGATGCCTTTGAGCTGTGGTGTTGGAGAAGAGTATTGAATATACCATGGACTGCTAAGAAAATGAACAGGTTCATCTTGGAGAGGGTTAAACCAGGCTGCTACTCCTTGGAGTCAAGGATTCTGAAGCTTCATCTGACATATTTTGGAGAGACCAATCCTTGGAGAGGGATGTCATGCTAGGGAGGGTGGAGGGACAGCACAGGAGAGAAAGACCCTCTATGATGTGGATTGATTCAGTGATGGGGTATTTGGGGTAGGTGTGTCAGAGACAGATTGGCACAAGGTGTACATAAGGTCGCTATGTGTCGCAGGTGACTCGACAGTACATAGTAACAGCAACAGTGCTGTTTGCACAATACAGTATCAAAATATATTTCTGTGATTAAAATGAAAGCATAGAGAAATAAACAATGAGTTTGAAATAAATATTTAAGTCATCTACTGATGACTAAAGAAATGGCATGAGTATGTAATCTTCCTTAAGAGAATAGGGCCCAGCTTTGTTTTATGAATTATTCATTTACTAATTTATTTGATCATTCATTTGGCAGCTTACTAATAAGCTCTGTATGAGGGACAAACATAATCTCTTTTCTGATGGCATAAACTGTCATGAGGAGATAAAAATAAATTGTTTATAAATGATTATCACAAACTGAGATGAGTGTTATGAAGGAAGAAAAATTAAAATAATGTAATGGAAAATTATTATAATATCTTTTTTTAAAAGTGTTTCT
>NW_006399829.1:7004310-7007852 GCF_000299155.1 Elephantulus edwardii | reverse complement strand
GTCTGACATAATTTGGGCATGTTGCAAGGAGGGACTGGTCCTTGGAGAGGGACATCATGTTTGGGTGAGTGGAGGGACGGCACAGGAGAGGAAGACCCTTGATGAGATGGATCGATTCTGTGAGTGGAGTGGTGGGAATAAATGTGTTTGAGACAGCGAGATTGGCACAGGATAGAACGGCATTTAGGGCTCTTGTGCACAGGGTTGCTATGAGTCGCAAATGACTCGATGGCACATAACAACAATAACAACAACAACAACAGGTAAATGAGTTTTCTGTTCACTGTGGTAGATGTCAGCTTGTTAGCACAGGTAATATAGATTTATTATACAGTGATTAAAGTTAGACACAAGAAGGAGATTAAAGAAAATACCTTAGGGTAAATGAATTATATAAATGTTAAATTTAAAATAGGAGTCTAATTTTTATTCCATGAACAAATAAGAGGGGTATGACAAAACCAAAGATAAGAATATATTGTGACCCAGATGTTAGCATATATTTTTCACTAATGAGGTCTATATATTTTAATAATGGATTACTTTGCCTGATGCATTTATTATTCCCTTAATATATGGGCCTCTCATGTCTTGAGAAGAGACAAGTATGAAATGCTTGGGGCTCTTATGGCTTTCTTTTTGTCCCAAGTGGGTGTCAGTAGAGGAGAATTGCCAGATGAATTGGGGATCTCTGGCCCAGAGTCCTCCAGAATTTGGGTGTGCTGGAAATGTAAAACATTGCAGCCCTCAGGCCTGTTTTTAATTGTTTTTGGTCAAACATTCTTCTAGATCATATAGTCCTGGTTTGTCCACTTGCTGTACAGAGGTAACTTGTGGTTGCTGTGAAGCTGAACACTGTGTCACTGATGTGTCAAATGCAATAATGATTACTCATTGTGAACAGTGTTTGGTGGAGCTCCCCGATTAAAAGAAGCTTGGAAGCAGGAGTGGCATCCACTTCCAAAATAGCTTGCCTGAGGAAATCCTATGAACCTGGAAAAAAGGATGAAAGTTATACAAGTGTTTAGGTCTTTCATTCATAGGGTCGATATGAATTACCGACAACTTGATGGCAGTTAACAACAACAACAATATATGGTACTACCATATATCAAGGGAGCTCTAGTAGCCTACTGGCAAGAAGTGACACTTCAACCCCAAAGGCGTGCAGTTCAAAAGTACCAGCTACTCTATTGGAGAAGGATGGGCAATCTCTGACAGGGTGTAGTGATTCTCACCACTGAGCTGATAGGCAGCATCATGATATATGATGAAGAGATTGAGATTGTTGACAGCTCAGTTTGCTTGGCTCTACAGTCAACACTCTTGGTACCAGCAGCCAGGAAATTAATAGATGAACTGCATTGGGAAAGTCTGCTGTCAGAGACTCCTCCAATGTACTGAAGAGCAATGATGTCAGTCTGGAGATCAAGTTTCACCTGATACAGTCCATGGCCTTTGCAATTACTTGTTATGCATAGAGAGCTGGACAAATGACTAGGGATGATAGAAGGAGAGTTGATGCCTTTGAGCTTTGGTTCTGGAGAAGAGTATTGAATATACTCTGGACTGCTAGAAGAACAAACAAGTTTGTCCTGGAGAGGATGAAGCCAGTTTGCATCTTGGAGGCAAGGATTCTGATGCTCTGTCTGACATACTTTGGACAAGTTGCAAGGGGGATCAGTCCTTGAAGAGGGACGTCATGCTTGGGAGGGAGAAGGGACAGCACAGGAGAGGAAAAGCCTAGATGAGATGGATTGTTTCGGTCACTGGAGTAATGGGGACAGGCGTGTCAGAGATAATAAGATTGGCAAGGGATAGAACAAGGTTTAGGGCTGTTGTACATAGGGTCGCTGTGAGTTGCAGGTGACTCAACAGCACGTAACAACGACAACAATATGAAGGCTGTTGATTGTGGATTCAAGTAAGATGAAGTCATTGACAACTGCTATCTTTTTTCGATCTATCATAATGTTACCTATTGGTCCAGCAGTAAGAATTTTTATTTTCTTGATGTTGAAATGCAATCCATATTGAAGGCTATATTCATTGTTTTTCAATAACAAGTACTTCAAGTTCTCCTCACTTTCAGCAAGCAAGGCTGTGTCATCAACATAACACTGGTTATTGATGAATCTTCCTCTGATCTTCAACCACATTCTTCTTCACAGAGTTTATTATTATTGTCATGTGCTGTCTAGTTGCTTTTAACTCATAGTGACCCTATGTACAGTTCTGAACCCTGCTCTGTCATGAGCTAACCTTATTGTCTCTGACACACCTACACCCATTACTCCAGCCACTAAGTCAATTCATCTCATCAATGGTCTTCCTCTCTTGTGCTGTCCCTCCAATCTCCCAAGCTTGACGTCACTCTCCAAAGACTAATCCATCTTTGCAATATGTGCAAAGTATGTCAGATGAAGCCTCAGAATCCTTGCCTCCAAGATGCAGCCTAGCTTCACCCTCTTCAGGATGAACTTGTTTGTTCTTCTATCAGTCTATGGAATATTCAGTACTCTTCTTGAGCACCACAGCTCAAAGGCATCAATTCTCCTTCTCTCATCTCTAGTCATTGCTCAGCCTTCTGATGCATAGCAAGTAACTGCAAAGACCATGGCCTTAATCAAGCCCATCTTAGTCTCCAGACTGACAGCGTGGCTCTTCAATATTCTGGATAGGTCCCTGATAGCAGACATTCCCAAAGCAATTTGTCTTTCGATTTGTGGAGCCAAGAAAACTGAAGCTATTAGCTATCTCATTCTCTTCACCTCCTATCATGATACTGCCAGTCAGCCCAGTGGTGAGAATCTTTGTTTTCTTGATGTTGAGTTTCAATCTATATTGAAGGCTGCTGTCCTTGACCTTCTACAGCAAGCCCTTTATGTCCTCCTAAGTTTCAGCAAGCACAATTGCATCATCTGCATATCACAGGTTATTGATGAGTCTTCCTCCAATCCTGAAATATTCCTCCTCATAGAGCTTAACCCCTCTGATTATCAGTTCTGCATATAGATTAAAAAGGTATGGAGATAGGACACAACCCTGGCACATACCCTTCCCACTTTTGAACCATGAAGTGCTTCCTTGCTTTTTTCTGACAACTGCCTCTGGTCCAAGCATAGGTTTCACATAAGCACAATCAAGTGTTGTAGGATTCCCTTTTTTCTCATAGCAAGCCACAGTTTGTTTTGATCCACACTGTCATTTTTCTTTGCATTGTCAATGAAACACAGACATTCCTTTGTTACTCTCTGATTTCAGCCAATTTTCATCGGACTTAGCTGTAATATTGCTAGTACCACAGCTTCTTCTTTTTTATTATTAAACTTTATTAGTTTTAATGAACATTTACAGAGATTTGGGGTTTTCATTCATTCATTGTTGTACTGTTTTCTCTACCCTCCTCCCCAGTTCGTTCTTCTTTTTCCCCCCTTGAATGTCTATTTTAATTGTCCAATTGCCACAGTGCTTGTCAAAGCCAGTTCTGATTAATCTCCTTTGTCAGTGTGTCCTTTGCCATTCCCTATCACTCCTCCCTG
>NW_006399829.1:7000716-7003165 GCF_000299155.1 Elephantulus edwardii | reverse complement strand
CATTAAACAACAACAGCAACAGATTGGTGAGAGCAACCAGGGTTTCATCTGTTAGTTGAAACATTTCAAGCACTATCCCATCACTTTCTGGGGTCTTAATTTTTGCCAATGCCTTCAGTAAAGCTTCAGCTTCTTCCTCCGTTACTACTGACTCCTGCTCAAATGGTATATCCTGACATTTTTCACTGTCAGTCAATTCTTTTGGTATAGTGACTCTGTGTATTTCCTCTGTCTACTTTTGATGCTCCTTGTATAATTAAACATATTACTCATAGCACCTTTCAATATTGTGACTTGAAGCTTAACTTTTTTTTTTTAACAATGGCATTGAAAATAATGTCATGACTTCTTCTAAATCCAACCTGAATTTCTGGCAGTTCTCTGTTGATATATTATTCTAGCCAATTATAATAATCTTCAGCAAAAGTTTACTTAAGTGTGATATTAATGACACCTTGTGGGAGTTTCTACATTCTGTTGGATCATCTTTTTTAAAGGAAGATATGAAGATTGAGCCTTGGCAGGCAGACTTAGTGACCTCTCTGGGGGTGGGAGGCAGTATGACAAGGTCACGAAGTCCTGGTCCCCCCAAGACTTGCTTATTGCTTAGAGAAATTATTTCATTATGTTCGTACTTCAGGTGGTAGACTATTCAGCTTAAACAATGCTTGTCAGTTTAGTAATTTTTAAATTTATTAATACAGAACAATATTTGACAGAGTACCAGAGTAGTATGCTACTGGGAATATACTTAAATGTCTTTGCTTTGTAAATTTTTTAAAATAAAAATATTTAATGAGAGGATAAATATTCAACCACAAACAGGATAAATAGCAATAATAATAAAACTATTAAATTAGCAAGAAGTTTTGAAAGTATATGACTCACACAATTATCATTATCAAGTTAACTTTTTACATGTTCCCCCAAACTTTTTTTTCCTCTCGAGATAGTTGCTGTGATGTGACTTGATTCATTTCTTTCATTCCCCACTCTTCAATGAAAGTGAGAAATTTGATTTCTTCTGCTAGTTTATAATTATCAATGGCTTACATAAGACTTAAGAACATGGCTGCTTTCTCCTCTATTTATAAAAATATATTAATCTACGTAAAAATGCTATTGTACATTTAGAGTCTAGTTTTGAAACATTTCATATAAGCAAATATAAAATTTTCAAGTAATGACAAGTTTAGTATGAACCAACATAGCAAAATAATTACGACTATTCTTTCTATTTCAGCACCTGCTCCTGCTACCATTAATATTATTGACAGTAACGATAATATTTGATTCTACTGAAAACTGTATTGCAGTCACCCATTAAATAATATAACAATGCTAAATAAAATCTTTACCAATATGTCACAGTAGTGTGTGTGTGTGTGTTACAGTTATATTGACACCTTTGTGAGACAAAAACAAAATTAAGTAGGATTAGTACCCTCAACCAGGTGTATTGGCACAGTGATTGCTGCAATGGGCTTTTGTGTGTCAGCAAATGTGAGGATGGTGCAGGATAGAACAGGTTTCAGTTCTTTTGTTCATAGGGTCACTATGAGTTGTACTCCATTGATGGCACCTAAAAACAACAACAGGACTTCAGCCTTGTTGAACTGCAAAATGGGGGAGGAGTGGAAATGCTTTTGTTTTACAAGTGATTAATTAAAAATTATAATGTCATATTTAGTTTAGACACTGAAGACCAAGTTTGTGTGATAAAACCAGAGATGAACAGGAGATCCCTCTTTAGAGGATGCATCTGTTAATTGAAGCAAATTAATTGGTATCTCATTTATTCCTGGGGCCTTCTTTTTTGTCAATGCCTTCAATGAAGCTTCCACTTCCTCTTTCATTACCATTAGATCTTGTTCATATGGTATATATCAATCAATTCTTTCTGGTACAGTGACTCTGTGTATTCCCTCCATCTTCTTTTGATGCTTTCTAGGTTATCCAATATGTTGTCCATAGCACAACTTTGCAACATGACGTTTTTAAGTTTGTTTTTCAATTCTTTCAACTTGAGAAATGCAGAGCGAGTTTTCTCCTTTTTATTCTCCAATTCGATCTGTCTGCACATTCCATATAATACTTTGCTTTGTCCTCCCAAACTGCTCTTTGAAACCATATGTTTAGCTCTTTTACTTTGACATGTTTTCCATTAGATTTGGCTTGCTGACATTCCACTACAATCTTTACAGTCTCTTCTGACATCTGCTTCCGTTTTTTCTTTCTCCTCTGTTTTTGTAATAACCTTTTGCTTTCTTCATGGATGATATGCCTAGATATCATCCCATAATTCATCTGGTCTTTTATCATTGGTGTTCAGTGCCTCAAATATATTCTTAAGATAATCATGAATTTTTTTTTCTATATTTTATTAATTTTCATAAACATTTACAGAGATTTTGGGTTTCCATTCATTCATTGTTGCACTATTCTCTCT
>NW_006399829.1:6994718-6996269 GCF_000299155.1 Elephantulus edwardii | reverse complement strand
TATGCGGACGTTTTAATCTCAATCATGAAATTCTAATAGAATTTATTCATGATCATATCTTGGTTTCTTTAGACTTATTTTTATTTTCTTCGATCTCAATTTGAACTTGCATATAAGTAATTGATGATCTGATCCACAGTCTGCCCCTGGCCTAGTTTTGATTGCTGATATTGAGCTTCTCCAACAATTTCTTCCACAAATGTAGTCAATCTTATTCTTGTGGAGCCCATCGAGTGAAATCCACATGTAAAGTCATCTTTTGTGTCTTTTAGAAAAAGTATTTAAAATGAAAATGTCTTGGAGAGGGTGAAGCCAGAGTGCTCTTTGGAGGTATGAATGATGAGGCTTTGCCTCATATACTTTGGACATATTGCTTGGAGGAGATACTATTCCTTGGGGTGGGAAACGATATTGGGAAGAGTAGAGGGTCGGCAAAGGAGAGGAAGACCTTCAACCAAGTGAATTGACAAGGTGACTGCTGCAATGGGCTCTTGTGTGACAGGAAGTGTGAGAATGGTGCAGAACAGGACTAGGTTTAGATCTATTGTTCATAGGGTCACTAGAAGTCATACACAAATTGATGGCACCTAACAACCACAACAGCATAGAAAGAGAGGAAGACTTTCAACAATGGACTCAAATTTATAAGAGATGGTAAAGATGGCACAGGATAGGACAGGGCTTACATTTGTTGATCATAATCATTATGAGTTGTAGTCCAGTCGACAACTCCTTATAACTATAATGATGATTATGGTGTGAAAGAGTTCTTTGCATGTGGTAAGGATAAAAATTTTGGAGCGTTGAAGGCTGGAATGGCATTGATTGAATTGTGTCTTCGTGAAATATCTATCATCTTGGCTAAGTCATGATTGTTAGAGTTTGGAAATTGTGTAATGGTGCAATCTGGAAGATTTGTCATGATGCAACCGTCATCATGATGTGCACTGATGTTATCAGCCAATCAGTTGATTAAAGTTTAGGGTGAGATCACTCACCGTCATTGTTATCAAGCTGAAACTGACTTATATCTGACCCTTCAGTGGATATTCAGAGACTAAACACAGCAGTAGAGAATGTCAATCTTTCTCCCAAGAAGCAGTTGGTAGATTTAATTGCACAACCACCAAAGCTCCTTCCTAAGCCTTGTTGTTGTTATGTGCTGTTAGGTCTGAACTAATCCATAACTGACCTTTCAGTGGATTTTCAGAGGCAATGAATCACACTAGAGGAGATTGTTCATTTTTCTCCCACAGAACAGCTGGTGAATTTAAATTGTTAAAACTGTTTGGTTGGTTTTTATTTTGTTCACAGTCAGGTATAAGCTGATTGGGTTTACTAGATTTAGCTAACAATCAGCTGTGGGCTGGAAGCCTCTTGTTTAGGACAATTAGGATCTGGTATGCAGGCCTTTGTATTTAAAAGTTGTCTATGTGTTTCCTACTGCCAAAGGGGCCCTTTAGAGTAGTGAGAGATCTTCACCCTGAAACCCACAGCGTCCCTTTTCAGCAGGAAGTAGCTAAGAGAATACGCCATCCCCTTTTCCTTATG
>NW_006399829.1:6991942-6994253 GCF_000299155.1 Elephantulus edwardii | reverse complement strand
AAACAACATTCCTTTGAAAACTCTATGGACATTAAAGAAACAAAGATAATTATAGAACAAGGTTCAGCGCTTTTGTTCATAAGGATGCTAATAGTTATTCTTGACTCTATGGCATATACTGCACTGGGAAAATCTATAGTCAGGAACAGATCCAAATTATTGATGAGCAAGGATATACATTTGAGGACTAACCTGATTCAGATCATGATCTTTTCAGTCACTTGCTATGCTCAACAATGAATAAGGATAACAGAAGAAGAACTGATGTCTTATTTATAACTGTGGTATAGAAGAAGAGTACTGAATATCTCATAGTCTGCCAAAAAAAACCAAACATGTCTTGGAGAAGATATGGCCAGAGTGCTCCTTTGGAGGCCAAGATGATAAAGCTTCATCTCACATACTTTGGACATGTTGCTAGGAGAAGTTTTGGAGAGGGACATCATACTTGAAAATATGGAGGGATGGTGAAAAAGAGGAAGATCTTCAACTAGGTGAATTGACACAATTACTGCAGCAAAGGGTTTGAGTCAGTTAAGGGATGGAAGACCCTAAACCAGATGGATTAACATGGTGACTGAAGCAATGGATAAGTATGTCAGAGTTGATGGATGGCACAGGATAGGACAGGGTTTAGACATATCTGAACATACGGTTCAGAAATAGGGTTGCTATGAGCTGTACTCAACTTGATGGCACCTAACAACAACAATAATAGACTTCATATTTAACTATAACACTTTTAATCAAATCACAACCCTGATCTGATGTGAGGGGACTTTCTCTAGAGGGGACCCTATATCAGCTTTTGTCTTACAAGTGGTAATTAAAAGGAAACAAAAGAGAACAGAGAGGTGTCTACTGACATCAAGAATGAACAGTAGTGAGCAGAGTGTATCCTTTGACACTGGGGTCCCTACATTAAGAACCTCTTGTTGTTAGGTGCTGAGTCAAGTATTACTCATAGAGATCTGATGAAGAACAGATCTAAACCATATCATTTCCTGTGCCATTTCCATCAACTCTGACATATTTATCCATTTTTCCAAATATGATTTTCCTTTTCAAGGAATAGCCCTTCCTAGAGATCTTCATGGCTTAGTGGTAAGGAAAAGTGCTGTCAACTCAAAAGTACACAGTTTGAATCCACTAGTTGCTCCACAAAAGAAAGATGGGCAATCTCCTTCAGTGCCTGAAAACCCTTGGGAGGGTCAGCTATGGATCATTTCTGACTCAATGGTACAAACAACAACAACAAAAACTTGCCCAAAGTATGTGAGATGATTGGACAAAATCTTGAATGATCTAAGAACTATCAAATAAAGATTGATGGAAGACACAGAATGACTGTACCAAAAAGAATTGGCTAACACTGAAACATTTCAGGAAGTAGCATATTAAAAAGAACTAATGATAATTAAGGAAAAGTTCAAGCTTTGTGAAGGTATTGTAAAAAAAATAAGACACCAACTCTAGTCCTCTGTGTTTATACATCATCTAAGGTATTCTTACCCAGAAAAGTAGTTCAGTAACCTCTGGTTTCCATAGAGTTATACCTCCTAAAAGAGCTGTATTCAAATGGTAATTAATTTTTTTCTCTGGTCGAGTTTTCAACCAAAATTATTAACAGTATGTATGAATAATAGAAAACAGCTAAGGGATGTGTTTTTCTCAAAACATGCTCACTTCTTCTCTTGTGGAAATCTTGTTGAGAAGCCAAAATGATAATTGACTTCATTAAAAGCATCCCAACTGTCAGTGTTCAGCAGAAATTGAGAAGGATGCTGGGAAATTGCCATTGTTGTGCCAAGTTAGTAGGTCTAAATAAAAAGGAGTAGGTTTTCCTTGACAGGAGAGCAAGGTAAACAATAGCCCCTTTGGATTATATACCAAAGAGAATTTTCTGAGAAGTATAGATTCTCTTTTTAGTTTGTTTGATTCTTTTAAAAATATAGACAACATTACATTTGTCATTTCAGGATTTTTTACATGTACAACTCTGTGAGACCGATCTCCTTAACAATATTGTGCAAATAGCACTAATAATCATTGTTGTTGTTGTTGTTATATGCCATTGAATCGTTTGTGACTCATAGCGACCCTATGTACAAGAGCCCTAAACATTGTTCTATCCTGTGCCAACCTCACTGTCTCAAACACATTCATTCCCACCACTCCACTCACAGGATCGATCCATTTCATTGAAGGTTTTCCTCTCCTGCACCATCCCTCTACTCTCCCAAACATGATGTCCCTCTCCAAGGACCAGTCCCTCCTTGCAACATGCCCAAAGTATGTCAGACAAAGCTTC
>NW_006399829.1:6983474-6991842 GCF_000299155.1 Elephantulus edwardii | reverse complement strand
CAACATGCCCAAAGTATGTCAGACAAAGCTTCAGAATCCTTGACTCCAGGGAACATTCTGGCTTCACCCTCTCCAGGACAAGCCTGTTTGTTCTCCTAGCAGTCCATGGTATATTCAACACTTTTCTCCAGTACCACCATCAATTCTCTATCATCCCTATTCACTGTCCAACTCTCTGATAGATAGCACATAATTGCAAAGACTATAGCCTGGATCAGGCACACCTTAGTCTCCAGCCTGATGTCATTGCTCTTCAGTACTCTTGAGAGGTCCCTCACAGCTGACTTACCCAATGCAATTAATCTCCTGATTTCCTGGCTGCTGTTACCAAGAGTGTTGACTGTGGAACCAAGTAAACTAAAAAAAACTGTTAACGGTCTCAATCTCTTCACCATCCGTCCTGATGCTGCCAATTGACCCAGTGGTGAGAATCTTTGTTTTCTTGATATTGAGCTTCAATCCATATTGAAGATTGCAGTCCTTGACCTTCTGTAGCAAGCGCTTCAGGTCCTCCTCAGTTTCAGCAAGGGTTGTGTCATCTGCCTAACGCAAGTTGTTGACAATTCTTCCACCGATCCTGAGGCCACCTTCCTCCTCGTACAGCATTACCAAATTTTTAATCATAATCTTTAACAAAATCTTAATACTGTCTAAGCAAAGATTCTTTCCTTTCTCTAGTAACCACTATTAAACTCTGACCTTCATTCGTTGGATACGGGATGTTTTTAAGGCCCTGAAAATAATGTGATAGGTATTCACAATATCCTTTTGGCAGGTTGGATTTTATGATAAAAACATGGCATCAAGTTTGGAGGAAGACTCATCAACAACCTGTGTTATGCAGACAACACAACTTTGCTCACCAAAATTCAGGAAGACTTAAAGAATTTGCTCTAGAAGACCAAGGACTACAGCTTTCAATATGGATTGCATCTCAAAATCAAGAAAAAAAGATTCCCACTACTGGGACAGTTGGCAGCATCATGAAAGATGGGAAAAGACTGAAGTCATTAAGTCATCATCTTGCTTGGATCCATAATCAATAATACCCTTGGTACCTACCAGCAGTCAGGAAATCAAAAGACAAGTTGCAGTGGGGAAATCTGCTATAGGAACATTTCCAGAGTTCTAGAGAACAACGATGTCAGGCTAGAGACTAAATTGTTCTTATAGCTTTGGCCTTAAATCTCCACAAATAGCTCTGTAAGTCATAGTTTTGCACACTATTTGGTAACAACTGAGTCCACAGACACAGTTTATCAGTTTTTCTATTTTCCTTCAGCTAAATGTACTACAATACCAAAGAGAACAGTATAATGAAGACATGGGAGCTCTGGTGGTCTAGTTGTAAGAAGCTGTGCTGCAATCCCCAAAGCATGCGGTTTGGATCCACCAGCTACCCCCCAGGACTTCCTGAAATCCTGCTGGAGAGTCAGCTGTGGTTCAATTCCAACTCAGTGGCATAGAAAATTTAAACTTGACTGGGCTACTTGAAAACAATCTTTCACATGCTTGGATTGCATACAAGGGGGCGGGAGGGGATGCTTCTGAAGAAGAACTATGAGGTTAAGTATGGAGAATGTCAACTACTTAACCACTTGACTCAAATCTAGATACTAAGGACCAAGCACAGCTACGGAAAATAGTTAGCTTTCTTTATGTCTTTTTCCTAGCCTTTTCTGTGAATCTTTTATTTCTTCATTTATGAAATAGTAGTACTCCCTGTCGTAGATGTTTGTGGAAAACCATATAGCAAAAAAAAAAAAAAAGTCACTAAGGAACAGGGTTTAAATTATGTTGTTGTTGCTATTATTATGTGCCGTCGAGTCACGTGGGATTCATAGTGACCCTATTTACAACAGCACTGAGCCCTGCTTTATCTTGAACCAACTTTACTGTCTTTGACACAAACAACCACCTCCATTACCCCAGTCACTGAGTCAATCCATCTCATCTAAGGTCTTCATCTGTTGGGCTGTCCCTCCACCCTCCCAAGCATGATGACCCTCTACAAGGACTAATCCCTCCTGGAAACATGCTCAAATATGTCAGAGAGAGCTTTATAATCCTTGTCTCCAAGGAGCATCCTGGTTTTACCCTCTCCAGGATGAATCTTATTTGTTCTCCTAGCAGTCCATGAAAAGTGTTAACAACTTCAATCTCTTCTCCAGTGCTAAGGAATTTTGCTATCAGGCCAAAAGCAAGTGGTTCTAATCTGTTCACTGCTCTGCAGGAGAGAAATGGATACTCACGTCTCAAGCAACTTATTGCCTCTGAAAACACGCTGAAAGGTCAGCTATGAATGGGTCCCTACTCACCAGTACATAAAAACAACTATTGGTATGTAATCTCTGGGGGCCTAGACCATAGCGAGTTGCACTGATAAACTGAAGGCAACTCTCCAGTGTTTTGAATCTACCAGAGACTCTGCTGAGGAAAATTGGATAACTCCTCCTGCATGATGTACATACTCAAAACCCAACCACAAGATCAATTAGGAGTTGCTTCTTATATGAAGGCAATGAGAAAGTTTGCTGGTAATGCAGTATGAGGTTAACAGCTAAGTGAAAGTTCAGAAATTTGTGCCTACCAGCTAGTGTGGGAGGATGAGATCACCTCCTTCCATAACATGACAAATAGAGGAAGGAGAAACTACACCATTTAAAATTAAGAAACTTGTGTGAAGCTTATATTTTCTCTGCATACCTCTTCAATCCGTATGCTGATTTGTGAAGTTGGGCTCTATGAAGAAAAAATGTGGCATTAGAATCAGAGAAAGACTCAACAACCTACATTATACAGATAACATAACTTTGCTTTCTGAAGAGAACTTGAAGCTTGTTACAGAAGATCAAAGACTACAGCTTTAAATATGGATTACATGTCAATGCGAAGAACAAAACTTCTCAGCACTACACCAACAAGCAATAGTGTAATAAATGGAGAATAAATTGAAACTGTCAGTACCTTCATCTACTTGGATCCACAATCAACACCCTTAGTACCAGCAGTCAAGAGATTAGGAGACATATCCCACTGGGAAAACTTGCAGTCAGAGACTTCTCCAAATTATTGAGGAATAATATCAGTTTGAACAGAAGGTGCAACTTATTCAGGTGATGGTCTTTTCAATAACTTGCTTTGCGTCTGAAAGCTGGACAATGGATGACAGAAGAAGAATGGATGCTTTTGAGCTGGCATGTTGGAGAAGAGCACTGAATATTTCATGAACTGCCAGAAGAACAAACATATGTTTTGGAGAAGTACAGCCAGAGTATTCCTTGGAGACCAAGTTGGCGAGGCCTCATCTCATGTATTTTGGGCATATTGGCAGGAAATACTTTCTTGGAGAGGGGCATCATGCTTGGAAAGGTGGAGGACTGGCGAAAGAGAGGAAGACCCTAAGCATCCAGCAATGGGTTCCAGTATGTCAGAAATTGTGAGGACGGCACCTGATAGGACAGGGTTCATTGGGGTTCTATGAGTCATAATTGTCTCGATGACACCTAATAATAACAACAACAACATAAGTCGAAAGAAGTAAGACTAAAGACAGCAACATAATACATATACACTAGAGTTGTTCTTGTTGTAAAGTGCCATCGAGTCATAGATGACTCATAGCAACCCTATGAATGAAGGTCCTCAACACTTGTGTGTCTTTCATCCTCTCTCCATGTTTCCAGGGTTTCCAGAGGCAAGCTGTTATGGAAGTGGATGCCACTCCTGATTCCAAGCTTGTTCTAATCTAGGAGCTCCAACAAACACTGTCCACATCAGTGCCACAGTGTAGGACTTAAAAATTTATACTTAAAACTTTTTACTTTAAAACTAAATAAGTTAAAGGTAAGATTTTTATTTCTTATTTAAAAAAAAAGTCTGAGTTAATTTAACCTGTGACAAAGCTGATGACTTGAAATCTTAGACTAATGTCAAAGAAGCCTAATGTTCACACCAGGATGATAATCTTGGCAGTAGTTTTAAGCACTAAGGAAAATTACAGAAAAAAGGAGGGGGGGATAATAGGAGATTTTAAAATAATAAGATTTTTAAGGAACAATTGAGAGATAAGGAAATCATTTCATTTATTTGAAATACTTCTTTAAGGAAGAGAGAAAAGAAAGAAAGATCCAAAAATTAACAAAGGACACAGCTGTGGACAACGATCCCAGTGCCATTGGACTGATTCACTCTCATCTCAACTCTCTGTTAAATTCTTGTGGTTATAAATCCTTACAAAAGAAGACTGTTTGTCTTTCTGCCACAGAGGACCTGGTGGATAAGAACAGTCAACCTTTGGGTTAGTAGCACAACGCACTATATACACTACACATTCAGTGTTCCTGTGGTCAAAGGTTGTTGTTATTGTTGTTAGGTGCCACCGAGTCAAGTAAAACTCATAGCAACCCTATGAACAAAAGATCTGAACCCTGCTCTGTCTTGCCCCATCCTCATACTTCCTAACTAATAAGAGCCCTTTGCAGCAGTCACTGTGTCAATCCACCTAGTTGAGGGTCTTCCTCTCCTTCACTGACCCTCCACCATTCCCAGCATCATGTCCTCCAAGGAATAGCACCTCCTAGCAACATGTCCAAAATATGTAAGGCAAAGCCTCATCATTCTTGACTCCAAAAAGCACTTAAAGCTGCACTTGGCCATCCATGGGATATTCAGTGCTCTTCCCCAAAACCACAGCTCAAAGGCATCAATTCTTTTCCTATCATCCTTTTATTCATTGTCCAGATCTCAGATGCTTAGTAAGTAATCAGAAAGACTATGGTCTGAGTCAGATACACTTTAGTTCTCAAACTGACATTACTACTCCTCCATAATTGGGAAAGGTCCCTAACTGCAGATTTTCCCAGTGCAATGTGATTCCTTATTTCCTGACTGCTGGTACCAAGGGTGTTAATTGTGGATTCAAGCAAGATGAAGCTGTTGTCAGTTTCAAATCTCATCTCCATCCAAGATAGGCTTCCCCAACTCAAACAAAGTAGCTCATAAATGTGGATTTTCTAATAATGTCATTTATGTCACAATGGAATTAATTGCCAATGTAAAAGTAGTCAAGTGTCTGTTTCTGGCTTTTTGTCAACAAGGCTAGGTAGCTGTCTAATAAGTATGAAGTGTGGTGGAGGAGAAATCTAATGTTGGGGAAGTTACAAGGCAACATCACCTAGGGTCCCTTCTAATTTTAAGGTTAGCTCATGCATACTTACCGTTCCACCAACACAGTAAAAGAAAAGAGTATAGTTCACAAGCATTAGAATGGTGTTCAGACAAGTCTGAAAACTTCCTGCTGTCGTAGAAAAACTATCCTTAATAAAACAGCACAAATTGAGACAAAATGGCCCTCATGGGAACTGCTTATACAGTAGCTTAACTAAAATTGTCTAAATTTGGATGTGCATATGGTACTCATTTAATAGACATTAAAAATGACATTTCTTGACAAGCAAGGAAAATATTTAAGTGCCAACTTCAGAACCACTAATTTGTTTAAATACTAGAACTTGTAAATGAAATACTTTTCCAATTTATAATGTAAATAAGGTGTGTGTGTGTGTGTGTGTGTACACACATACATACACACACATAAATACATATTAAGAAAGCTTTGTTGAATAATGCATTAGGTGTTGGAATGCTAACTAAAAAGCCAGTGTTTCAAATCCACCAGGTGCTCTGTGGCAGAATGATGAGTCACACTTCTCTCACAAAGATCATCAGCTTCAGAAACATACTGGATTATGGGGAGCTCTGGTGGCCTAGTGGCAAGAAGCTGCACTGCAATCCTAGAGGTGGATGGTTTGATTCCACCAGATGCTCTGCTGTGGAAGGAGGAACAATCTCCTCCTATTTGATGATTTGAAGGTACACACATACAAAAATAATAAAATTTTAAAAATTTAAAAAAGAAACATACTGGATTGTGCAACAACGAAAGAGTATTTTTTAAAGAGAAAAGCAAACTGTGGGGGGCAGGGAGGAAAATGTGCAACAATAAATGACTGGAAATCTAAGTTCTCTATAAACTTTCATTAAAATCTCAATTAAAATTTTTTATTTTTTTCAATTAAAATTTTTAAAAAATTAAAAAAGGAAAAAAACACACTGGCGTGCCATCACGAGCCAGAATAGACACTAAAGCAGTGGGTTATAGACATACACATGTATACGCTTTTAAAATATTTCTTCTTGTTAAGTTTTTCATTATAGGGTATTTATAGCTGAATTACATACTTTTTATATCTTTAAGTTCTTTTTTTCTTCCCCTCTTTGACTTTTTTCCTACTACAACAGTATTTTGTAAATAGGTAAAGATTTGATTATTCTGGCAGATCTTACAGATTGCTAAATCATAGTCAGTTCAACTCAACTCATTGCCATCATCTCAGAACTGACTCACATCTAACCCCCGAGTAGATTTTCAGAAGCTGTTAACTGCACAGAAAGAGATTGCATATGTTTCTCCCATGCAACAGCTGGTGAGTTTAAACTGTGAGCCTTTGGGTTGGCAAGGCAACACGCTACTCACTAGGCCACCAGAGCTCCAAGTCACAGCAGGGAGGGGTAGATTTCACTTTAAATTAATCAGAAATCATATATAGATTTTGTCTAATTCTGCAAAATGCAAGTATGCTCTGAAAAGCATAGGTAAACTATGTGGGAAGTATTTTTTGTTTGAAAATAATGAGAGAACTCACCGCGTTGTATACATAAAAATTAGTTTATTAAATTATAAATTAAACCATGTGTTGGTTTTTGTCGTTGTTGTAATCAACCCACAGCTGACTCCTCCATGGGTTTTCAAAGGCAGTAAATCACAAAGGAGAGTGCCCATTCTTCATCTGTGGAGCAACTGGTGGATTCAAATTGCGTGCCTTTTGAATTGCAGCACAGCATCTTAGCACTAGACCACCAGAGCTTCCTATAATCAAAATAAACTTGAGACATATCAATCAACATCAATGGGTGGTCAATGGGTGGACAATACTTGAATCCTTATTCAAATTAATAACTTCTAAGTATTTGACTATATGGATATCATAACAAGTTGTGGCTGACATTGAGAAGAATTAGAATCCCAGAGCGCTTCATTGTGCTCATGCGGAACCTATCCCTAAACCAGGGGGCTGTTGTGCAAACAGAGCAGGGGAGCAGTGCATCGTTTAAAATTGAGAAGGGAGTCTGTCAGGGTTATGATCTCCCTTCAGGCTTCAATCTGTATGCTGAGCAAATTATACAAGAAGCTGGACTCGATGAAGAGGAGTGTGGCATCAGGATTGGAGGGAGGACTCATAAATAGCCTGCATCATGCAGATTACACAATCGTGTTTGGTGAAAGTGAGGAGGACATGAAGCACTTGTTGCAGAAGAGAAAGGAATGCAGATTTCAGTATGGATTGCATCTCAATATCAAGAAAACCAAGATTCTTACCACTGGTCCAATAGGCAGCATCATGATGGATGGAGAGGAGATTGATACTGTCAACAGTTTCATCTTGCTTGGATCCACAATTAACACCCTTGGTACCTGCAGTCAGGAAATAAGGAGACACGTTGCACTGAGAAAATCTGTAGTTAGGGACCTTTCCAAATTATTGAGGAGTAATGATATCAGTTTGAAGACTAGAGTGCATCTGATTCAGACTATGATCTTTCCAATTATTTGCTATGCATCTGAGAGATGGAAAATAAATAAGGATGACAGAAAAAAATTGATGCCTTTGAGCTATGGTATTGGAGAAGACCACTGAACATCCCATGGACGGCCAAGAGAACAAACAGATAGGTCTTGGAGATGGTGCAGCCAGAACGTTCTTTGGAGGCAGACGTGATCAGGCCTTGCCTCACATACCTTGGACATGTTGCTGGGATGTGCTATTCCTTGGAGAAGAACATGATGCTGGGAATGATGGAAGGTCAGCAAAAGAGAGGAAGACCCTCAATTAGGTGGTTTGACATGATGACTACTGCAGTGGGCTCTGGTGTGTCAGGTCTTTCCACTTGCCAATCATAGCCCCTTATATGGAAAATAAAGGTTACTTATTATGTTACCTATGTATTAAATATTGAAACTGTTGATGATTTCTTCCTACTTCAGCATAATCAACACCCTTGGTATGAGTTGTCAGGAGATCTGGAGATGTACTGCTTTGGGCAAGTCTGCTGTCACAGCCTCTCCAAAACACTGAAAAGAAATAATGTTAATTTGAAAACAAAGTTGTGTCTGATCCAGGCCATGTCTTTCCAATTACCTGCTATGCCTCTGAGAGCTGGTCAATGAATAAGGATGACAGAACAATTGACGCCTTTGAGTTGTTTTGTTAGAGAAGATTACTGAACATCCCATGAACTGCCGAAA
>NW_006399829.1:6971242-6982359 GCF_000299155.1 Elephantulus edwardii | reverse complement strand
TTCACCCCTCCATCAAATTGTGCAACCCTATGATTAACACACCCCCTACCCCACACCCACTCTATCCCCTGCTCCCAGCCATCCTCACTCCTCTGCTTTCACTCTTCCCCCCACCCCCGCTTGGATCCTCATACTCAATGGTTTTATACAAATGTCCTTGTGGGGCTGAGTTAGTTCACCCAGCATAATGCTCTCCAGTCCCTCCCAAATTAGGTAGTAATTTACAAAATCATTACTCCTGCATGCTGCATAGTATTCCTTTGTATGACTGTACCACCAACTTGTTAATCCTTTAGTTGTGGTTGGACCTCTGGGCTGTTTCCACATTCTTGCGATGGTGAATAATGCTGCTATGAACATGGGTGTACAAGTCTCTGTTTGAGTCTCAGTTCTCATTTTCTTGGAGTACATTCCAAGCAATGGAATAGCTAGGTCATATGGAATTTCTATGTTCAGCTTTTTGAAGAAGCACTAAACTGCCTTCCAGAGTAGTTGTACCATTTTACAAGCCCACCAACAATGTATAAGATTTTCTATCTAGCTACATCCTCTCCAACATTTATTGCTTGCTGTCCTGTGAAATATTGCCAGTGCTACTGGAGTGAGATGGTATCTCATTGTGGTTGAGATTTGCATCTCTCTTATTGCCAGTGATTTGGGGCATTTCTTCATATGTCATTTTGCCATTCAGATATTTTCCACTATGAAAAGTCTTTCCATGTCTCTTGCCCATTTTTTAATTTAGTTGTCAGTCTTTTTCTTGTGGAGGCCCAGCAATATCCTGGAAACTTTATCATGAGATTCATCTAAGATGGTATCAAAGGCATCAATTCTCTTTTCATCATCCTTATTATTCAATTTTCAAATAAATACAAAGCAATTGAAAATAGCATGGCAGGATACATATTCAAATGTTCTCTTCAAATATGAACGCAAAAGCATTCCTCTTCAGTTTGTCATTTCTGGCATAACAGACCATATGAGTATCTAATTCAAAATCACCAATAGTAGTCCATTTCCATTCATTAATGCCTAAGATGTCTATCTCTATGTGTTTTACTTCACTTGTGACAATTTCCAGTTTTCCTAAATTCTTCATAGGAAATATGATGCATTCCCGGATGTGGTCACCAGACTGTGCCAAAAAATTTGTAAGACACTTTCCTGACCAGCAAACTGTAGAAGATTCATATTTGTTTCATACTCACAAAAAAGATGATCTAACAGAATGTGAGGATTATTGAACAACATAATCAATAACACATGCAATTGAAATCTTGGTGAAGATTATATTTTTTTTAAATCTAGAATATTACATCAACAACTGTGGAAACTCAGGACGAATTTAGATGAGATAGAATTGACAGTGGAAAAACTGAGGACAATACAGTTATTGCAATTATCAAATAGGAATAAGACCTGTATAACTGTCAGAAAGGGAAATGAATAGGGAGTGTGAAAGGAGGGAGAAAAAAATCACTAGGACAGCAGAGATTAGCAGGCAGATTGAGAGATGTGAAATAGGCAAGGTGCAATGGAGACCTAAAGAGACAGGATGATTAAAGTCATAGATCAATAATAATTAACAATATAAAGCATAATATACAGAAATGATTGTATAAAACAAAATGTACATGAATTAAATGCTGTATATGAATGATAATATAAAAGTGAATAATTGTATAAAACACAATGTAAGTGAAAGAAACAATTTACATAAAGGAATTTATGCAAACAAATAAAAAAGAAGAAGAGGTTGTAGCACCATGGCTATTTATCATTGCTAATATCAGATCAATCTTGGCTAAAAGCAAAGAGTACCAGAAAGGTGTCTACTTGTCTTTTATCAACTATGCAAAGACCTTTGATTGCATAAATCCTAACAAACTGTGGCTAACATTGAGAAGAATAGGTATCCCAAAACACTTTATTGTGCTCAGGCAAAACTAGCAGCTGTCCAAATACAACATAGGAATACTGTGTGGTTTAAAATAAAGAAAGGTGTGGATCAGGGATCTAGCCTTTTTTCTATACTTCCTTAATCTCTTTGCTGAACAAATCATTCAAGAATCTGGACTTTATGAAGAATGTGACATCAGGATCAAAGAAAGACTCATCAACAACTTGCATTATGCAGATAACACAATCTTGTTTGCTGAAAGGAAGGAGGACTTGAAATGTTTGTTGCAGAAGATCAAATACCACAGCTTTCAATATGCATCACATCTAAACATCAAGAAAAGAAAACTCTTCACCATTGGATTAATAGGCAGCATCACGACAGATGGAGAAAACACAAATATTGCCAAGGATTTCATCTTACTTGGAGCTACAGTCAACAACTTTGGTAGTCAGGAATCAGCAGTCAGGAAATCAAAAGACATGTTGCACTGAGAAAGTCTGCAGTTAGGGACTTCTCTGAAGTGCTGAAGAGCAAGGACGTCAGTTTAAAGACCAAGGTCCATCTGATCTAAGCCACTATCTTTGCAACTGCTTGTTTTACATCTGAGAGCTGGATACTGAAAACAGAGGAAAGAAAAAGAATTGATGCCTTTGAGTTGGGGTGCTAGAGAAGAGTACTATGTATCTTATGAAAAGCCAGAGAACAAGCAAATATGTCTTCAAGAGGGTGTATCCAGGGTGCTGCTTAAAGGGAGATATGACTAAGTGTCATCTCACATACATTGGGCATGTTGTTAGAAATAACCAGTTCCCGGAAAAGAACATCATCCTCAGAAAAGTGGAGGGTCAGAAAAGGAGAAGAAGACCTTCAATGAGATAGAATGACATAGTGACTGTAACAGTGGTCCCAAGTGTGACAGAGATGATAAGAATAACACAGCATAGGGCAGGGTTCATATCCATTCAGTCATTACAAGTGGTAGTAGGCTAAACAGCACCTAACGACAAAAATATGCTTCATACAGTCTATGTTCAATTATTAATGGATGTTTGCAGATGTTTCTCTTTTGAGTGCCTTCTACCCTGAGGGTCTCATCTTCCAGCACTATATTCAACAATGTTCCTCTGTTATTCATAAGGTTGTCAAAGGCCTGTTATTTCAGAAATGGATGGTCAGTTCTGAGAATTGATGTTTACCAAGCCCTTAAGGCATCAGGGAAATAAACTCGTACTTTAATGAAAAGAATAGAAAATAATGGAAAAACTCCAGCAAGTAGGTTCAGAAAAATGAAATAAAATAGCAGCAAATTTGCTGTTGCATTTTTTTCTTAACAAACACACACACACACACACACACACACACACACACACACACAAACACACACACAACCCCAAACACCTAGCAGCAATATTACTTTCTAAAAAGAAAGATCAATCAGTAAATTTGCTTTTTCTGAAAAGACATTTGAGAAAGGGGAAATGTAGTTTTTCTGATTTCTGTTAAGTAAATTGCAGTTGATGTAAATCAATCATCTCCAAAGCTCCCTAATCTCTGTGAAATCAGGAAAATACAAACATTTAAAAATATCATTTGCCACCATTCATAAAAGAGCAGTAAATTGAATACAACAATTACCTAAATGGTTCACTTTCTTATTACTGATTTGGTTGCACTTTGTTCTTTAAGATTCTATACATGGAAAAACAGCTCCTCATTTCTAATATTTTTTTATTTCTCTACTCAGAATGCTGAGAGTCTCATACTGCCTCTACTTGCTCCAGTACTTCTCCGGCTTATCTGTTATGAACATAGCCCTCCTAGAAGAGAGAGAAGATCATGCTGGAGTAGAGTGGCTGCTCTTCATAACCAACCACAATGACAGTCTCCTTCAGTTCACCATAAAAGTTTGAGCTCTGCACTACAGGGTCAATGAGCGTGGATACAGAGCCCATTGCAGCCATCATCCTGTCAATTCATCTGCTTGAGGGTCTTCCTCTCCTTCACCGATTCTCCACTCTTCTGAACATCATGTTGTCCTTTTCCAAGGAATAGCACATCCTAGCAACATAGCCAAAGTATGTGAGTCCAAGCCTCATCATTCTTGCCTCCAAAGAGCACTCTAGCTGCACACCATCTCCAAGACATATCTGTTCATTCTCTTGGATGTCCATGGAATGTTCAGTGCTCCTCTCCAACACCACAGCTCAAAGACGCCAATTCTTTTTATGTCATTCCTATTTACTATAACATCTTTATCACATGCAAACAAAATACTGCTGAAAGTTATTTCAAAATGGCTTGAATAGTGCATAGATAGAGAATTGACAGATGTTCAAGTGGGATTTAAAAGAGGCCGTGTTACCAGGGATAGCATTGCTGATGTCAGATGGCTCCTAGCTGAAAGTAAGTAATACCAGAAGAATGTCTATTTGTGCTTTATTGACTATGCAAAAGCATTTGACTGTGTGGATCATGACAAGTTGTGGCTGACAATGAGAAGGATGGGAATCACAGAGCACTTGATTGTGCTCATGCGGAACCTATACCTGGATCTGGAGGCTGTTGTATGAATGAATCAGGGGAGCACTAAATAGTTTGGAATTGGGAAGGGAGTGCATCAGGGTTGTATTCTCTCTCCTGTTCAATCCATATGCTGAGGAAATTATCCAAGTAGCTAGACTCTATGAGGAGAAATGTAGCATTAGGATTAGAGTGAGACTCATCAATAACTTGTATTACGCAGATGACACAACTTTATTTCCTGAAAGTGAGGACTTGAAGCACTTGTTGAAGAAGATTAAAGAATGCAACCTTCTGAATGAATTGTGTCTCAGTATCAAGAAAATAAATATTCCTACCACTAGACCAATAAGCAGTGTCATGATGGGTGGAGATTGAAACTGTAAACAACTTCATCTTGCTTGGATACACAATTAACACCCATGGTATGAGCAGTCAGGAAATGAAGAGACACATTGCACTGGGAAAATCTGTAGTTAGGGAAATTGTCAAATTATTGAGGAGTACTGATATCAGTTTGAGAACTAAGATGTGTCTGATTCAGGCCATAATCTTTCTGATTACTAGATATGCACCCAAGACTTGGACAATGAATAAAGATGACGGAAAAAGAATTTTTTCTCACCTATTAGTCAGATGCAAATTCCTTCCTCTATTTCTAATTTATTATCTTTGAAGTAAAGCCTGGAATTTGGATAATCTCACTTAATAGTAAGTGACTCAGAAAGTTGAAAAGTCTTCTAAAACAACAATTTATAGAAAGATCTATAAAGCAATGGTTAATAATTTCATTATAAGCATTTGTCTTTTAAATCTGAAAAATATTTCATTGAGGAAAGGAGGAAAATGGCTAGAGAAGTAGGATCAGTTGAGAATGGTCATGAGTCCAACCATATGCATCCTTAGAAACTGCCTAGATGCTTCACTCTGCTCTCTAACATCCACCACATTGACATGCAGTCTGAACACACATTGAATGTGACAGTTATGTGAGTTTGGGGTGAAAGTGGCACTGAGGACGAATCTGGCTTCATGCTACTAAAGCTGAAAACACTATAACCACAAAGATCTCAGTTAAGAAGATATTTGAAAGCAAGACAAAACAGCTACAACCACGCAAAGAAAATGGAGTCAGAATAGGGGGAGGGGAAGGCTGTGCTGGCAGTGAATCCAAAAACCAGACCAAATCAGTGATGGTAAGTTGAGAAGAGGCAAACAAGTCTTTGCTTGGCTTTGCTGCTGTCAGTTGGAGATTCCATTCAACTGCCCCTGCTGGGCATTCCGCTCCCCTGAGCATGCCCAGTTTGTGTGACTGACTTTCCCCAGGTTGAATAATTAACAAGATCACCATAAAGGCTGTACTGACACCAAGCCAACAAAACTAACCCTACATTCCTCATCGATGGGCTCAAGTTCAGAAAGAGGAACTCCTTTGGTCTACAACAACGGTTTGAGACTCAGTGTCTGAATTCTTCCTTCTCAGATACTCTTGTCTCCACTAAAGGGACGATATTCAGTGAGATGCAGTCAATTTGTCGGTCATCAGGAGCTCAGAAGCTAGAAAAGGTTATGGTGGTAAAGCCCAACATCATTCTCCTCAATAGCAAGCCATTGCTGGATGCTCCCAGATCCTTGTGTCAATCAGGTGGAAGGCAGAGTTTAATTTAAAGAACCTCATGTGAACCTTATTTAAGAAACTTTCCAACTTGTTTCTTTAATATTTTTAGCCTTGTTTTTTTTGTGTTACTTAAGTGCTATCTCTTAGGGAGTTTGAAACAGCCAAGATATACCTCACACCATGGGAGAATCTATAGGTAAGCATCATCGTATCTTGAGGAGTTGGAGTTCTACTGTACGTTTTATGTTCATGTCATCATAAACATGTATAGGGGCTGGAGGAATATGTGTATTATTTTAAGATATTTTTACATTGGAAAAACTTTATGAAATGAAAAGCTCAAATGGTATTACCTTAATTAATTATTCTTTCATTTAAAAATAATGAAACCATGTAGATGATAAAGGACCAAAGGTTAGCCTTAGAGAGGATTGTAACTTACCTACTTTAACCAGTTACAGTCTTTCTGATGATAAAGGGTTACATGTAAACACACACACACACACACACACACACACACACACACACACACACAAACAAATCCTGTGGGTTTTTTTCCAATTAATTTTAAGTCCTACAAAAATTCTTTGTAAAACATTGAAACACTACTAAAGGGGTGTGGCTCATTTGGTTGTTTATAAAGAGTTATTGTTGTTGTTATTTGCCATTGAGTCACTTGCAACTCATAGTAATCCTATGTACAACAGCCCTATACCCTGCTCTATCCTGTGTGAATATTATTGTCTCCAACACATCTACTTCCATTACTACAGTCACTGAATCAATCCATCTCATCGAGGGCTTCCTCTCCTGCACTGTCCCTCCATCCTTCCAAGCATGACGTCCCTCTCCTGGGACTGATCCTGCCTTGCAACATGCCCAAAGTATTTAGATGAACTTCAGAATTCTTGCCTCCAAGGAACAGCCCAGCTTCACCCTCTCCAGGACAAACCCGTCTATTCTCCTAGATGTCCATGGTATATTCTCCAGCACCACAACTCAAAGGCATCCAATCTTCTTCTATCATCCCTACTCATTGTCCAGTTTTCTGATGCATAGCAAGTTATTGCAAAGACTGTGGCTTAAATCAGGCACACCTTAGTCTCCAGACTTACATCGTTGTTCTTCAGTACTTTAGAGAGGTCTCTGACAGAAGACATTCCCAATGCAATTCATCTTCTCATTTCCTGGCAGCTGGTACCAAGAGTGCTGATTGTGGAGCCAAGCAAACTGAGGCTGTTAACACTCTCAATCTCTTCATCACAGAACAGATTATTTGGGAGGTTGGACTCTATGAGGAGAAATGTGGCATTAGGACTGAGGTAAACTCATCAACAAACTGCATTACACAGATGACACAATCCTGCTTGCTGAAACTGAGGAAGACCTTAAGTGCTTGCTGCAGAAGGTCAAGGACTGTAGTCTTCAGTATGGATTGAAGCTCAATATCAAGAAAACAAAGATTCTCCCCACTGGGCCAATTGGCACCATCAGGATGGATGGTGAAGAGATTGAGATTGTTCATAGCTTCATGAGGAGCTACCTCCTCTCAAAATGCTTTGTCCTGTCAACTCAATGTGGGATCTGAAATTCTTTATTTGCCTTTTTTTCTCTTCAGTTTTCCAGAGTATTCTATTCAAATATAAATATTCCTGTAAAGTGCAAGGCACAAGCATTTAGGTCATAAACAGACAATAGCAAGATTTTATTGACCATAGAACTAAAAGAGAGACTTGGAAGAGCCAGGAAGGTAGATAAAGGGGAAGAAGATGGCATAATGAAGAAGAAGAAGAGGGCATATTCATTGAGGAAGAAGCAGCTGAAAATAAAGAGCTATGTGGCGGTATCATCTTCAACTGCAGCATAGAAGAGGCTGGGCTCAAGGAACCTTAGAAGCAGGCCTTAAAATAGAATGTATAAGAGGCGCGTGTTTGACTAGAATAAACAGGAATTAACGGCTTTATCATCCGTTCCCCATTTAATTCAAATTTTTAAAATGACTATTTTTTTTTCAAAGTACAATTTCCAAGTATGTCAGGGATACGAAATATTAATAAAACATAGTCCTTTTTATCAAAGATCTAGCAATCGAAGAAGACAGACAGACAGAGCAAACCTATAACCACTGCTTCTCAGACTTATCTTAATGCATTTTCTTGTTCATTTTAGAGAGCTTTGGAGATATCAACCTCACTCTCAGCATGCTGGCCAAGGAAGAGAATAGTAGTAAGGTAGGAGGCAAAAGAGAAAAATCTCTTTTCCATTTATCTTCTCTAGTCTACTTGTTGAAACAGTTATATGTCTTTGTTTGGCTCAAATTTCTTATTTCTCTCTGGCTACTTCCATGGCATCTGGTTTAAGGAAATGCAAATGTAATGCATTATAATAGTTAAACAATGGAACATTTGAAGAATGACAGCATTGAGCTCTAGAAGTTCACAAAAGAATCCTCCTCCTCACAGCTTTATGCATGCAGATTTGGGAAGAGGGTTGAGGTGTCAGATTTACAGTCATGTGGATTAAACCTCAGTGCTGTGGTGACCTAGTGATTTGAGTCTATCAGTGGCTTCACAAGAGAAAGATAGCAAGTTTCATCCCACACAATTTACAACCTTGCAAACCAAATGGAGGGTCAGAATCAAACACACAGCAATGAGTTTGAGTTTTTGGGTTTTGAGGGGGTTTTGGTATCATTTGAGGAGTTTTACCAAGTACTGAAGAGCAACGGTGTCTCTCTGGAGACCAAGGTGCGTCTGATACAGGCCATGGTCTTTGCAATCACTTGTTATGCATCAGAGAGTTGGACAATGACCAAGGAGGATAGAAGGAGAATTGATGCCTTTGAGCTGTGGTGCTAGAGAAGAGTATTGAGAGTACCATGGACTGCTAGGAAAACAAACAAATTCATTCTGCAAAGAATTAAACTGGGTGGCTCCTTGGAGGAAGGATTCTGAGGCTCCATCTAACATGTTGTAAGGAGAGACCGGTCCTTGGAGAAGGACATCATGCTTGGGAGGGTGAAGGGACAGCACAAGAAAGGACCTCTATGAGATGGATTGATTCAGTGACTGTGGTAATAGGGCTGGGAGTGTCATAGACAGTGCAACTGGCACAGGACAGAGCAGAGTTTAAGGCCGTTGTACATAGGGTCGCTATGAGTCTCAAGTGACTCGATGGCACATAACAACAACCACCACCAAGTACCAGGTACAATGCATAGTTTGTTATGTGTTGGATTGTTAATGTGGTGGGCAATTCAAACATAACAGTCTATTGCAGACAGAAGAAGTGATCTTCTATACTGATTTGCAGCCTCAGAAACTTAGTGGAGGATTGTCATAAGTCAGATCTGAGTAGATGGCAGTAACTTTAAGTTAGTATGGAAATCTCAGGAGTCCTGGTGGTGCCACTTAACATCCTCAAATGCTAAGTGAAAGGCCAGAAGTTCAAAATGTTACAGCAGGTTTAAAAGAGAAAAAAATATGTCAATCTGTTTCCAATTATAGCTTTGGAAACTCTATGTGGTGATCTCTCTCCTTTTGAGCCACTATGAGTTATAACTAACTTGATAGCACTGAGTTGTAATTTTACAACATCCTCCAAAGGTCTCTCCTACTCATCTGTAATGTATTTTCATAATTAAGTATTTTTCCCCTCTCAGAGTTGAAGCTTTTTTTTTAATCAAAAGCCATGAATAAAGTAACAATAACCACTCTTCATCAAGGGTTGAATCTGACAATAAGTCAATGCACCTCACAGTCATCTATTTAGCCACTACCCAAGTATCTACAGAAGACTTTATTGTCCTAACACTAAGCTTTCAGGGACACTCCAAGACTTCCACAAGATAGAAAGGACTAGCAATCTGCTTCCAGATATTAGTCAGTGAAAATCATGTGGATCATAGCATCGACCAGCATAAAAAATAGGATTGATTCAGGACCATGAAGAATTTTGTTCCATGTATATGCTATTATAGTTACTTATCATCAAGTTGACTATGACTCATAGAGATCCTATGAGCAACAGCTCTGAATCTTGCCCTATCTTGAGCCAACCTCTCCACCACTGAGACACACCTAACCACATTGTCATAGTCACTTTGTCAGTCTATCTCATTAACAGTCTTCCTCTCTTGCACCGACCTTCTTCCCTTCCAAAGATGATGACCTTCTCCAAGGACTAGCACCTCCTACCAACATTCCCAAAGTGTGTAAGATGGGGCTTCACAATCCAAGGAGCACCCTGGTTTCATTTTCTCTAAGACATGGGAGTAAGAGCCTTAAATTTGGAAGCTGACTCAGTGGCAACTAAAAATGAAAATCACTCTTCATTGAACATTTATATAGGAAGTAGAATGCTAGACACTTTCCAAATATTCATGCATTTACTCTTCACAACAACTTTATGAGGTTGTTATGGTGGTTGTTAGGTGTTGTTGAGTACCACTCGTAAAGACCCTATGAACAACAGATCTGAACCCTGTCCTATCCTGTACCAATCTCACAATCTCTAACACTCTCAAGCCCATTGCTGTAGTCATTGTGTCAATACACCTGGATTCCCCATGCGCAATGTTCTCTAAGGAATAACCTTTCCTAACAACATGCCCAAGAGTTGATGTCTTTGAACTATGGTGTTGAAGAAGAATGCTGAAGATCCTATGGGCTGCCAAAAGAGCAAACAGGTATCTCTTGGAAAAGGTAAAACCAGAATCATACTTGGGAAGTTAGAGGGACAGAGAAACAGAGGAAGACCTTCAACCAGGTGGGTTGACATGGTGACTGTAGCAATAGGCTTGAGTTTGTCAGAGATTGTCAGAATGGCATGAGATAGGACAGTGTTCGGATCAGTTGTTCATAGGATCATTATGAGTCATACTCGACTCAACGCTAACTAACAAACAACATGCTCAAAGCATGCGTGATAAAGCTTTGCCATTCCTGCCTCCAAGGAGCGCTCTGACTTCAACTTCTCCAAGACATATATGTTTGTTCTTTTTTTTTTTTTAATGAGGTAGATATTGCTATTTCCATTTGACAACTAAGAGAAGCAAAGCTAGAGCTCTGTTATTAC
>NW_006399829.1:6966569-6968763 GCF_000299155.1 Elephantulus edwardii | reverse complement strand
TCTTCATAACACCCAGCTTCCCAAATGATCTCTTCTACATACACATTGAAAAGATACGGAAACAGGATGCAACCCTGATGCACTCCATTCCTGATTTTGAACCATGCAGCGTTTCCTTGTCCTGTTTTGAGGATTATTTCCTGATCTAATCAAATGTTCTAGGATTCCCATTCTCCTCAAGGTTAGCCACAATTTTCTGTGATCCACGAAGTAAACTACCTTTGCATGATCAATGAAGCACAGACAGACATTCCTCTGGTACTCTTTGCTTTCTGCCAAGATCCATCTGATATTGGTAGTAATGTCTCTAGTGCCATGACCTCATCTAAACCCAGCTTGTATTTCTGGTAGTTCTTTGTTAATGTACTGTTCCACTCATTTCTGGATCATCTTCAGCAAGATTTTACATAGGGATGATATTGATAATTTCCACACTCTGCCAGGTCACCTTTCTTTGGAATGGGAATAAATATTAATCTCTTCCAGTCAGTTGTCCAGGTAGTTTTTCTCACAACCTGGTGAGCACATCCAGGGCAGCATCTGTTTGTTGAAATGTATCAGTTGGTATCCCATCAATTCCTGGATCTTTATTATTTGCCAAGTCCTTCAAAGTAGCCTGTACTTCCTCGTTTATCATCATTTCCTCTTAATCATATGTTGTTTCTTGAAATTCTTCTGTCCCAGCCTTTTCTTTTTGGTACAATGGTTCTGTACACTCTTTGCACCTTCTTTTAATGCTTCCTGAATCATTGAATATTCTGATCATATAGCATCCTTAAGTATTGCAACTCATGGCTTGAATTTGTTCTTCAATTCCTCCAGCTTTAAGAAATACTGAACAAGTTTTGTCCTTTTGATTTTCTGACTCCAGTTCCTTACACATTTAATTCTAATACTTTGTCTTCCTGAGCTGCCTTTTGAAATCTTCTATTCAGCTCCTTAATGTCTTGAATTCTTTCCTTTATGTTGGTTTCTCAGTATTCTAGAGCAATATTCAGAGTCTCTTCTAACATCCATTTTGGTCTTTTCCTCTTCCTCCATCTTTATAATCACCTTTTGCATTCTTCATAGACAATAAGCTTTTTTTCCCCCATGGATGACATTCTTCATGGCTTCCCACAGCTCCTCTGGTCTTCATTCATTAGTGTTCAAGGCCTCAAAATTATTCCTGAGTTTGTTTTTAACTTCAGGAAGGATAGAATCAAAATCAAATTTTGATTCCTGTGGATATTATTTGACTTTATTTAGCTTTAGTTTGGACTTGCATATGAGTAGTTGAGGTACTGTTCCACAATGAGCACCTGACCTCATTTTCACTGTTGATACTGAACTTCTCCAATGATTCCTTATGCAGATGTAATCGATCTGATTCTTATGCATGCTATCTGGTGAAGTACATGTGTTTAGCCTGCCTTTATGTTTCTTATAAAAGTTATTTGCAAAGAATAAATCATTGATTATGCAGAATTCTATCATTCTAGCCCCAGACTAATTTCTGTCACCAAGCCCTTGTTTTCTGAATACTGATCCTTCTTCCTGGTTCCCAACATTCACATTACAGTCATCCATTATTATTAATGCATCTTGGTTTCATGTTCAATTGATCTCTGACAGCAGAAGTTGGTAGAAATCATCTATTTCCTCCTCTTTGGGTCTGGTTGTTGGTGCATAGATTTGAGTGATAGTGGTATTAACAGGTCTTCCTTGTATACATATTGATATTATCCTGTAGCTCACAATATTGTGTTTCAAGATGGATCTAGATATGGTATTTTTCTGGAAGTGGTAGCCTTTCTTCTCTCTCAGCTACCTCAGCTCCTTTGTTGCGCTCTCCCTCAAAATGGAAAACATCTGGCCATCATCCATTTTTTTTGGCGGTAGTTATTGAGTTCTTCCCTTTCCCATTTCCCCTCTGTTGCTTGTTGTCCTTCTCACTTCCTGGGCACTTGAGGCTCTGCTTCAGCATGGAAGCGCATTACCTGCCCACCTTGTTCTGCTGCCTCTGCTGTTACTTGGAAGCAGGTGGCCTCAACATGATGGCAACATTAAAAAGAGAAAAGAAGAAGAAAAAAAATAGATATAACTTTTTAAACTATGAAAGTGATCACACTTTTTTTCTCACCTTTTCAAATCCAGCATAGTAGATCATACGTGCAAGTATAATCTTGTTGAAGATATTCACAAACAACTGGAA
>NW_006399829.1:6954399-6965769 GCF_000299155.1 Elephantulus edwardii | reverse complement strand
GATAGATAGATAGATAGATAGATAGATAGATAGATAGATGATAGATAGATAGACCATAATCAGTATCTTTAACACCAACAGCCAAACAATCAAAAGGTGAGTAACAGTGGGGAAATCTGCTGTCAGAGATTTCTCCAGAGCAACAATGTTAGTTGAGAGGCGAAGGTGTATCTGATCCAGGCTATGGTTTTCTCAATTGCTTGCTATTTATCTGATAGCTGGACAATGACAGAAGAATCATTGTCTTTTAGTTGTGGTGCTGAATTAAACATACCATGCATCAATTGCCAAGGAAAAAAAAACACCGCACATACATATCTATCTTAGAAAGGGTTAAACTATATTACTCCTTGGAGGTAAGGATTTTGAAGCTCCATCTCACATTGAGCATGTTGTCAGAAGGGGCCAGTCTTTAGAGAAGGACATGCTTGGAAGGAAGGAGAGTCAGCATAGAAGAGAAAGACCTTGAATGAGATGGATTGACACAGGAACTAGGGTAATGGAGCCAAACAGGTCAGACACAGTGAGGTTGGCTGAGGATAGTACAAGCTTCAGAGCTAATGTTCATAGGGTCACTATTTGATGACACATAACAACAGCATATGCATATGTATATTTACATAATTTTGTTCTTGTTAAGAATATACATGGCAGAACATACAGATTAACAGTTTCTCCATGTACAATTCTATGCATTGATTATGTTCTTCAAGTTGTATAAGCATTTTCACTTTGTTGTTCTGAGTGGTTCTCCCTTAGTTGACATAAACTCACTATTCCCTATGGTTTGTATATAATCTTTCAACTTGCTGTTACTACTTTTATTGAATATAAATAGATTTTTTTAAATGAGTATAATGTACAAGGCAGACATACTTTACTAGTGAAATGATCCACCAAATTTTCATCAGTGATTTTCAGAAATATATCCTTAGAGTTTCCTTAGTCTTAGTCTGGAAGCGTCACTAAAATCTGTTCAGCATCATAACAACAGAGAAGACTTCAGGGAAAATATTTTTTTCCAATAAATCTTCTCTATACATAATCTTCTGTCTCATAAAAAATTTATCTTATGTTCAAGAAGCAAAGGATTCAGATTTATAAAGTCCACTGTGTAGCAGAGAGATACGTCTCCTAATTCAATTGTGTTAGTTATTTGGACTTCATTTAATTCTTTTCATGCTGCAAGCCTCTTTTGTGTGTTGGTGTTTGTATGCTCACAGGAAGAAGTTTACAGTCATCTCACTAACATTATTCAGAACACTGAAAGCTTGGATGATGCAATTGTGCAGCGGTTGATTTACTTTGCCTCCAAGAATATGAGAGACAGCAACGTAAGTTTGAGTTTTGACAGCGAATCAGTGTCAGCATCAACACCAGAGTCTTTAAGTGACCCGACTACACCAGAACTTGCTTCTACATTGCTGCTAGGACCATAGAGCCCTTCTACCTGTTCTCATGGTAACTCATACGCCATTAGAGTATCTATTACTGATCCTGTCACTGATGAGTAAACTGACTCATAACTAAGAGTTATTTTAGAGATAAGATCATCCAGCATGTTTTCAGATGAGAAATTGTTGCCTATGAAGAAAAGGTTTTCAAAATGACACAGCCATCAACTGGCAAAACACATAACTATAACAATTTTCCAGACTTTCATATGATTTCTTGTCTTTTTCTGTATTTATCTACTTATATTTATCTTCTAGATATTGTAATTTTTAAAATTACTGGTAGAAATAATTTGATATTTAGGATGATGGGGGGTTTTTCCCCAGAAAGAATATTCACTTGTTTTTTCAAAGGCCATGAAAAATTATGATCAGTTTTAAAACTTGAGAATTTATGGGCCAGATGATTTACAGGGAGCCCTGGTGGCATAGTGCATGACATGCTGAGCTGCTGGCTAAACGGTTAAGAGTTCAAATCTACCAGCTGCTCTGAAGGAAAAAGATAGGCAATGTCATCCTATAAAGATTTACAGCCTCAGAAATTGATGTGGCAAATCAAGAGTCCAAATTGTCTTGGTAACCCTGGCGTTGTGTTGTTTTGTTTTGTTTTAGTTTGGTTTTCAGGTGGCTCCAGCTGAATTGCAATCCACAGAAGGATTGATTTACTTTGAGTTAAACTTTACAATCAGATAGAGTCCTTTAAGATCTCCCTCTTCCATAAGATTTTCAAAGATGTTATTCTTTATGTGAAGACATTGATTGCCCATCTATCTCCCACTGAGTGGCTGGTGGATCCAGACTGTTGGTCTTTGGTCAGCAGCCAGAAACACCAAGCACCCTGGCACCATGGCAAATGGAATTACCAGCACTCACCTCCAGTTTACCTTGAGCTTTATCATCTCAAAATGCTGCAAAAGCAGCCTGAAATGTAGGACTTGTGTCTCTGAATTCCCATTCTTCTCCAGATCTTAATTCAGTTATTCCTCTCAATGTTGTTAGCTGTATAATGCATTTTTTCAGAAACAGATTAATTTTATTGTAAAAAAAATAAAAATGAATTAAGATCAAGAAAAAGATTTCTAAATCAATCAGTGTATTGGCTTTTATATACTTAATATTTGGCACCAAGTCCATTTCGCTACAGAACAATATATGGGACAGAAAACTTGTTTTCAGCATACCCATTTTTTTTGCACTTTTAAAAAAATTTTTATTTTTTTAACTTTTTTTATTTTAATGAACATTTTCAGAGATTTTTGATTTCCATTCATTCATTGTTGCACTTTTCTCCCTGTCTACCCCTTCCCCCCCAGTTAGCTCCACTCCTTGAAAAGTAAAAGAAAAATTCCTTCATTGGTATACAGTCCTGCAAGATTATTCAAAATAGGTGACCCTGGAAGACATTATGCTGAGTGAAATATCGCATAGTGCCACTGTTGTAGAATGGAACTGACATCAGGGTTGGGATGAGACTGAGAAAAATTGGATAAATTATGTATACTGCGTTGAAACAGATGAGGGCAAGAACAGTTTAAAAGCAATATGATTGGGTATTATGATTACGACAAGAGTCCAGAATGAAGGTTGCATAGTGGAGTGTACCCAGGGGGCGGGAGAGGGGGGGATTGTATAATGCATTTTTAATATATACTATCCAGGTATTTTTATTGTCTTTATCAGTAGGAAAACTTAAACAAACCATTATTACTTCAAGCAGAAGTCCTTTCCAATATCTCCAATATTGAAAGTTTTTAGACCAAGATGAAGCTGTAATCTAAATCTCTTCACTCTTAGCCCAGTTTCCAGTTACTATTCCCTTTAGTCTTCCAGCCACATTAATTCATATCATGTAAACATAAAAAGAAGTCCTACTGTTGTGGTATCTGATCAATTATCTATAAAACATGCATCAACCCCCAAGTTCAGGCAAACCCTACTGACACAAGCATTTTAGGTGCATTCAGATTACCTCTGCTTTCCCAGCTGCTGACACTTAACCTAACCTAGTGGTTTCATAACAGCTTGTTCTTGCTTTATCCCAAAGTAAGCAATGCTTTTAAATATTATGTAAACAGTTTTTCCTCTACAGATACACTCTACCCTTCCTCCAGGTGTAATTTTTCTTTTGCTCTTCTTCCTTAGATTTTCCGAGAAATCAGAATGCTAGCTGGTGAGGTTTTGGTGTCCCTTGCTGCACATGACTTCAACTCTGTGATGTATGAAGTGCAGAGTAACTTCAGGATCCTAGAACTACCGAATGAATTCATTGTGCTTGCCCTGGCTGAACTGGCAACCAGTTATGGTATAGAGGGAATGTTGTCCACACTTTCTGGGAAACAACACCTACTAATGGTCTAAAACCTAATCGGAGTAAATGAGATGCAGAAGCGAAAGTATCTTACTTTCTGTGGCATTAAGGATACTGATAGGAGGATTTAGGAAGTTATTTATACATAGGATGACTCAGCTGACCAGATAGGAATATTAAACACTGTTCTGGACGTAGCCAGCCTCTCCCCCATCTCATTCTCTTTTCTGCTAGTTTTAAACTTGATGAATCATTTTTCACATGGCACACTCTATAAACCAGTTAGCCTTATTAATATAAGGATTTTCTACCAGTTGTTTCTACAATACTTCACTTAACAGATCTTTAGTGAGCGACTATGATATACGCTAGGCCTTGAGGTCAGTGAAAGAGAGGAAGACCTAGAGTATGTCAAGATGTGCCAACACGATGGCTGCAACAATGGGGCTGAGCATGGTGAAGATAGTGAGGATGGCACGGGATAAAGCAAGGTCCTCGTCTGTTGTTCACAGGGTTGCTATGAGTTACAATTGAATCACTGACACTTAAAACCAGGTTCCAAGAATTCAGGCACATTCTTGTGGGAGAGATGAAATGAAAAGAAGCAATTGCCTCTAAACAAATATCTGAACAGCTAATATTTTCTCTTAAAACAACCCTGCCTTGATGTTCTAACTATAGCCTGACATTAAGGTCAGAGTAGGGATAAAGGACTTCTTCCTTTCACAACAACTAATGCATTTGTTGGCATGAGGAAGAATCAGGGCATCGCCTCAGTATGAGAAGGTAATGCCTTTTTCCTCTCACACCCTTCACTGCAGTGTCCCAGACCATTCCCTTCATGATGATGACCTTGCTCACTATGCAGACCATGCTCTGGCTGGCGGAGGAGGAAAGGATGAAGGAAGCATTCTGTATCGGTGGGTACCCTGTGCTGCCTTTTCCCTGTCAACCATGCTGTACACTAAGCAAATGTCTTGTTTCTCTTTTTACTCTAACATTGTTCTTTCTAATGACAAGACAGTTATTGTCAAATTGAAGATTCTCTGAAGGGAAGTTTCTCACTCAATCCTCAAAATAAATCTACAGAGTAGAAACTGTAATGTGTGGATATAAGAAATTTTTCCAAGGTGGTAGCACAATCAGTAAGATGTAGGTTTTCAGGAGGCTGTGAACCACATGGGAGAAGACTGCTCTCAGTGGATTTGAACCCCCAGATAGGTGCCCCCGTTGGGCTAACAGTGCAACCCCCTATGAACTATTTCACCAGAGATCCTGAGAAGATGCATGGGTGATATTCAAAGGCAAATCTGTATGGCCACCAAGGATACACATGTCCCAGTTCCTGTGATCTTTTCATTTCTGCTGGCCTCCTTTAATTGGATCGTACTTTATATGTTATGATTACGTGAATTATTCAGTTCTTGTTGTTGTTGTTGTTGTAGTTGCTATGTGCCGTCGAGTCACTTGCGACTCATAGTGACCCTTTGTACAACAGCCCCAAACTCTGCTCTATCCTCTGCCAATCGCACTGTCTGTGACACACCCATCCCGATTACCTCAGACACTGAATCAATCCACCTCATAGAGGGCCTTTCCTCCTGCGCTGTCCCTCCACCCTACCAAGCATGATGTCCCTCTCCAAGGACCTGTCCCTCCTTACAACATGTCCAAAGTATATTAGATGGAGCCTCAGAATCCTTGCCTCCAGGGAGCCACCCAGTTTAACCCTTTCCAGGATGAATCTTTTTGTTTTCTTAGCAGTCCATAGTACTCTCAGTACTCTTCTCTAGCACCACAGCTCAAAGGCAACAATTTTCCTTCTATCCTCCTTAATCACTGCCCAACTCTCTGACGCATAACAAGTGATTGCGAAGAGACCATGGCCTATATCAAACGCACCTTAGTCTCCAGGGAGACACCATTCCTCTTCAGTACTTTGGAGAGGTACCTAACAGCAGACTTTCCCATCACAATACATCTTTTAATTTCCTGGCTACTGGTGCTGAGAGTGTTGATCGTGGAGCAAACTGAAGCTGTGAACAATCTCAATCTCTTTACCATCCATCCTGATGCTGCCAATTGTTCCAATGGTGAGAATCTTTGTCTTCTTGGCATTGAGCTTCAATCCATGTCAGAGGCTGCAGTCCTTGACCCTCTGCAGCAAGTGCATGAGGTCCTCCTCAGTTTCGGCAAGCAGGGTTGTGTTATCTGCATAACGCAGATTGTTAATAGATCTTCCACCAATCCTGATGCCACACTTCTCCTCATAGAGCTCGGCCTCCTGGATAATCTGTTCTGCATACAGGTTGAAAAGGTATGGAGACAGGACACATCCCTCGCATACGCCCTTCCCAATTTTGAACCACACAGTGTTTCCGTGCTCGGTTCTGATGACTGCCTCTTGCTCCAAGTATAGATTTCTCATTAGCACTATCAAGTGTTCTGGGATTCCCATTCTTCTCAGAGTCAGACACAGTTTGTTATGATCCACACAGTCGAACACCTTTGCATAATCGATCCATCTAACATTAGCCACAATACCCCTAGTACCACGACCCCTTCTAAACCCAGCCTAGACTTCTGGCAGTTCTCTGCTGATGTGCTGTTCCAGTCATTTTGGATAATCTTCAGTAGAATCTTGCTTGCATGTGAAATCAACGATATTGTTCTATCATTTCCACACTCAGTTGGGTCACCCTTCTTTGGGATGGGAACAAATATAGACCTCTTCCAGTCAGTTGGCCAAATGGTTGTTCTCCAGATTTCTTGGCACAACTTGGTGAGCACTTCCAGGGCAGCATCTGTTAGCTGAAATATGTCAATTGGTATACCATCTAGCAAGAGAATAAATGTTGGCATCTGATGATTATGCAATATTGTAATAACAATTAAAAAATGTCATGGATCATCAAAAATCAAAGCAATAAAGGAGAATGGGGAAAACGTATTATGCTCACAAATAACCTCTATCCTAAATCAAAATATGTGTACAGTATTTGAGAGTCTACAGAAAAGAATGTATCCTTGCATGCCTGAAGAAAGTTTCTACAGTTCTGTTGAAGTTTTCTTGGATGAATTTGGAAAACTAAGATTTTGTCTCCACCAGATGACCCTGAACGTCTCATTTTCACTGAAATGGATGGTTTGGGGTTTTGTTTTGTTTTTTTTTAAAAAAAAAAAGCAAACACATTTGATGAAATGTGAGATAAGATCCCTTCTTTTTTCTTTTTTTTTAACATACCCCAGTACAAATGCTTTATAAAATCTAAAACCCATGCTGTCTGGAATAGCTTCTTTACCCATGAACCAGCAGTCTTTTTTGTTATATTTTGTCCGTTTCCTCTTATTCAGTCCTCACTGAAGTTAATGCATTCTGAGAATTTGCTACGAGTCTAGTCACTGTGCTGAACATGAAATTTTTACTCAAGGACTTCAGTAACTCTCCAGGATCCCAGGTCTCTCCCTCTCTCTTGGTGTTAGTCTTTCTTCCTATCAAAACTGACTTTGTGTTCCTGCAAAAAAACAGCATTTTACCTCAAGTATGAACAACTAAGAAAGTGTGACTAGAACTTATCACGACAATTAATAAGGGAACTCTCTCTTTATATCATAAAATTATTGAGGTGCCCTTTGACCCTAAAAAAATTGATACATGATGCTACAAAGGAAAAGTATGAAACTTAATTATTATTTATACATGTATTACTCAATCCACATGTAAGCAAATGTTTTGCAGGTTGCTATAGATTTTAATCAATGGTTGAATACTATTCACTCCTTCATTGCGTAGAGGTCAAGATAAAGTGTAGCAGAAAAACCTAAAAGAAATCTGAAGATATAATAGAGGAAATGTGGGCAGCTATAAGATTAACATTCTCAAAGACTTGAGGGGTCTCTTTTCCTAAGTAGCATTTGTATGTAAAATGTCTTTGAAAGAGTGTACTCTTTATTTTTTTCACCTATTGAAATGAGTGATACAAGAATTGGAGGAGAAAATAACATTTAATGTATGTGATCCTAATATTATATATATATAAATTCACTCCCTCCCTCAGTGCTATGAAGTTGGAACCAACTCATAACTGACCCTCCATTTGATTTCTGAGACTGTAAATTATGCTGGAAGAGATTTACCATCTTTCTCCTCTGAAGTCATTGTTTGGGTTCCAAGCACCAAAGAGGTATAACCTTTGGATTAGCACTGAAACTCCCTATGGATGACACTACCAGAACTCCTCTATATTTGATTAGTGGCCCAAACAGTGGTTTTCGATGACAAATATTGATGTTTTATTTTACTGAAATAAAACATACAAACCAAAAGTGTATATAAATCAGAATTGTACAGACTGATGAGTTATCCTTTTGACTAACACTTAAATAGAACACTACCAACTCCCCAAGAGCACCTTCTCTTCTATTACCTCATAACATTAGTACTTTCTTATTAAAAAAATTATGACATTTCCCATCTTCGTATTATTCTGATTGTGTTTTTAAAATGCAGCCCTTGAGAAGTTCAGCAAGGCTATTTACAAATATGTCAACCACTGGAGAGATTTTCCCTATCCCAGATTGGATGCCAACCGACTCTCTGACAAGATCTTCATGCTGTTTCGGTATATAATGGAAAAGTGGACCACCACGGCCTCACCCATGCATGTGAGTGGGGACCTTGGGTTGCCTCCAGCTCTTGTTCCATGTTGAAGAACTAGTTTAAATCACACAGAAGGGGAGCTCTGGTGGCCTCGTGGCAAGGAGCTGCAACTACAATCCCACAGGAACATGGTTCGAATCCACCAGATGCTCTGCCGGGAAAAGGAGGAACAATCTCCTCCTGTACCAGTCAGATCTGATTCGATGGTACACACACACAAAAATAAAAATAATTAAAAAAAATTTTTTAAAAATGACACAGAAAGAGAATGCCTATCTTTCTCCCAATGAAGCAGCTGGTAGATTTCAAACCACATGCCTTTGGGATGGTAGCACAACTCCTTACTATTAAGCCACCATAGTTCCCTCTCAAAGCATATATACATGTACATTATTTTAACTATGTGTTTTGGTTTCATTAAATCAGGAGACTGTTTAGGATTCATTTTGATAAATTGTTGTTGTTATTGTTGTTAAATGGTGACCCTATGAACGAAAGACCTGAACACTTATACAACTTTCATCATTTCTCCACATTCACAGAGTTTCTGGAGGCAAGCCACTTAGGAAGTGGATGCCACTCCTGTGTCCAAGATTGTTTTAATCAGGAAGCTCTACCGAACACTGTCCACCATGAGTAACCATTACCGCATTTGACGCATCACTGTCACAGTGTTTAGCATCATGGCAACCACAAGTTACCCCTGTACAGCAAACAGACAGACCAGCACTATACCACTTAGAAGAATGTTTGACCAAAAGCAATTAAAACCAGGCCTGAGGGCCGCAGATTAAAATCACTCACCTTTGGCTTGTTAGCATAATTTTCTATCCACTGGGCCAACTTATCTCTCTCTATGCTGTTGTTAAGTGATATCCTCTTCTGAAATAGCTTGCCTCCCTATGAATGTGGAGAAAGGATGAAAGTTATACAAGTGTCCAGGTCTTTCATTCATAGGGTCACTATGAGTCACCTATGACTTGATGGCACTTAACAACAACAACAACTTATACCTTCTGATACCTGAAAAATTAACAATACGATGAATGGTTAGGAAGGCTGATGTGTGTTTGCTGTCTCTGCAGACTTTGGCCATCATTAAAGCCCATGGCCCCACAGTGAGCCTGCTGCTACATCGGGAAGATTTCAGTGAATATGCTCTGAGCCAAGTTCCCTGGCTCCTGAATCAGTACAAAGACGAAGAAGCAGATTTCCATGTTACAAAGGTGATAGCCATAACCTAAAAAGTTATTGATTTATTTATTCAGGCACAATCATTCAAGAGTGCACAATGTCCCTTGAGGATCATTTTACATTTAAACATCTATATGTGCAGCTGAACTTAAGAGCCTGTTGAAGAATAGGAGGTAGAGAAGAAGTTGACATAGCTCAATAATGGAAATGTCAGAAAAGGATAGAAAATAGTTATTCTGAGCTTCTGAGACACTGAAGCAAGATTTTTCTTGTTGTTGTATGTCCTAGAGCTGATTCCAACTCTTGGTGACCTTAAAGGACAAAGCAGAACAAACTTATAGAGTTTCCTAAACCGTTCACCAAGGCTTTTTCTCCCATGGAGCAGCTGGTGGTTCCAACCAGCACCCTGTGCATTAACAGCCAAGTGCTTAACCAAAACCCCACTAGGGTTCCTGAAGCAAAGGGTTCAGAATTATTATAGAAAGCTCCTAAGTGCAGAAGGTTATGAGTTTGTTGTTACAAAACATCAGTTGTCTGCTACCAGTGCACGGTGCTGTTGCTTCATGAGCAGCCAACAACTAACCTTTGGGACCTTCTCTTTAGAGCCTAAGACAAATATTGACTGCAGCAGTCCTTTATGATATCAGCCTTCCAAAGAACTTGAGAAGATCCATCCATCTAAACTTGCTTCACCAGGTAAGAAAATAATGACATTAAATGTGTTCGACAGGGCAGCAAACAACATATGCTGGCGAGGTTGTGGAGAGATTGGAACTCTTACTCACTGCTGGTGGGAATGTAAAATGGTACAACTACTATGGAAGGCAGTATGCTGCTTTCTAAAAAAAGTTAAAAATATGCCCAGCAATTCCACTACTGAGAATATACCCTAAAGAAACCAGAGCCACAACTTAAACAGATGTATACATACCCATGTTTATTGCTTCATTATTCACAATAGCAAAGAGAAGGAAGCAGTCTAAGCCCATTAATAAATGAATGGATGGGGAGACGATGGTACATCCACCCAATGGAACATTATACAACATTGAAAAACAACAAAATAGTAAAACATTATATAACAAGGATCTGGAAACAGGAATGGCATCTACTTTTTTTTTTTTCACTTCAGCAAAGAAGTTATTTTTAAAAACACTTGAGAAGTTCCTCCTCCACCCCTTTGGGGGGAAGGCTCAGAGAAGGGAGTCATCAGTACAGCCACATTCGAGGCCGTAACGGAATTCTTGAAGGTTGGAGACCCCATAGAAGTGTACGAAGGCTGCTGCCACCACCAGGACATGAAAAATCTGATGAGACTGGAACCATATATCAAACTTTCCAGGAAAGAAGCGCTCAGGTATTCGAGCAGCATAAAGGCCAGCTCCGGTGATGTACATCACAGCCATGAGGAAGAACCAGCCCATCTGGCCAACCGTGGTGGCCTTGACAAAGCGCTCTGGAAACGTTATGAACTTTGAGAAATGACAATAGTTATAGGAAGGCTTCAATAGTCATGCTTTTCTTGATGGCAATCAACGACAACATACAACATAGGGAGCATTGAGGACATTATGCCAAGTGAAATATTTCAGACATGAAAGGATAAATATTGCACAGTCTCACTGTTATAAAATAGGACAGACATGGGGGTTGGGGAGAAAATTGGGAAAGAATGGATAGATAATGAACACTTGAACACTGCATTAGAACATAGGGCAAGAACTGTCTGAAAGGAATATATGATAATATATATA
>NW_006399829.1:6937741-6952154 GCF_000299155.1 Elephantulus edwardii | reverse complement strand
CATACTTTGGACATGTTGTAAGGAGTGACCGGTCCTTGGAGAGGGACATCATGCTTGGGAGGGTGGAGGGACGGCGCAGGAGAGGAAGACCCTCTATGAGGTGGATTGATTCAGTGACTGGGGTAATCAGGATGAGTGTATCAGAGACAGTGCAATTGGCACAGAGCAGAGCAGAGTTTAGGGCTGTTGTACATAAGGTTGCTATGAGTCGCAAACGACTTGACGGCACATAACAACCGTAACATGTCTATATATGTATACACATACACAAAATCTGGAACAAGAGGTGTATTAGGGGCCGGGTTCAGGGAGGGGGGGGGATACAAGGTGACAAAATGTGCAACAATAAATGAATAAATAAAAGGGGGGAAAGTCTGACTGTCAGATTTTAACGATTTTCCAATTTCACACCCATTTCCTCCTCATTCAGGTATGCAGAGTTGCAGAGCCTCCAGTAAAAGAAAATGAACTTGAAGCCTCAAGCTGTTTCCTTATTCTAGGTAAACCAGTATCCTGAGAGTTTTCATTTAATCATTAACTGTCATCTTCTAGTAGCAGTGAGAGTATGATCAAGAGTGTACTCATTGTCACATTAGTTACTTTCACACTCAGATGAAGTATTTCTTGTGTGTCTACCCTTCTTCCTACAAGTTCTCTGGAGGATAATATGTAGTGTGAGCAGTTTTCCTAGTTTGCCCAGCATTAGGAGCAGAATATTCAGTACTAAAACCAGAAAATCCCAAGCACACTGGAATGAGTTTTTAACTTTATTAATAATTAATTATCTCTTCATTTATGAGTGTATTTGAACATATACCAAACTCAAAGACACCTTTTTGTTGGTGGTGGTGTTAGTACCTAAGCCTCTTTATTGCCAGTAGGCAGGAGATCAAGAGACATACTGCACTGGGGAAAGTCTACATATACTCAGGGATCTCTTCAAATTACTGAGGAACAATGATGCTAGTTTGAGAACTAAGTTGCGTCTGATCCAGATCATGTTCTTTTCAATCATTTTTTATGCTGCTGAGACCTAAACAATGAATAAAGATAACAGAAAAAAAATGTGATGCCTTTAAACTGTCTTGTTGGGGAAGTATACTGAATATCCCATGGTCCGTCAAAAGAACAGATACATCTTGGAGAAAGTGCAGCCAGAGAGCTCCTTTGAGGCAAAGATGGTGAAGCTTCATCTCACAGATTTGGGGCGTGTTGCTAGAAAAGGCTATTCCTTGGAGAAGGACATCAAGCTTTGGAAGGTGAAGGAACAGAAGATCCTCAACCAGGTGAATTTACATAATGACAGCAACAGTGGGCTCATGTGCATCAGAGATCTCGAGGACGGGACAGGATAGGACAGGGTTCAAAGCTATTGTCCACAGGGTTACTGTGAGTTGTGCGCAACTGCACCAACAACAAGCCTCTTTGATCATTTATCAATGGATTCATATTTCTATTTTCCTTCTTCATTTTTTTCTCTGTTCTTCTTGCTTTTGGTTTGAATGTCATTCTCAGGTGACCTAGAAGACATCAAGACCACAGGGACAGGAGACAAAACTATTCTGAAGCAACATCCTGGAAACAAGGGGCAGCAAAAACCACACCAGGCCAAAGCCTCAACATGTCCACACTCTCCCAAAATATGACATTCCTATCACTTCATGGCACATCTTTCCATTATATTCTTGTTGTTGTTGTTGTTGTTATGTATTGTCAAGTCAAGTGCCACTCATGTGACCCTGTGAACAACAGATCTGAACTCTGTCCTATCCTGAACTGTGTTCCCCATCTCTGACACGCTTGAGCCCATTGCTGCAGTCCGTGTGTCAATTCATCTCATTAGGAGCCTTCCTCGCCTTCACTTACCTTTCCAAAAATGATGCCATCACTTCAAGCAATTGCTGCCTCCCTGACATGCCCAAAGTATTTGAGAGCCAGCTTTCCTGTCCTTGCCTCCAAGAAGCACTGTGAGTGCACTATTTCCAAGACATATTAGTTGTTCTTTTGGCAGGCCATGATATAGTCAGTACTCTTCTCCAACAAAACAACATAAAAGCATTGACTCTTCTTCTCTCATCTTTAGTCACTGTCCATCTCTTAGAGGCATCACACAGGATTGGAAATACTATACTGTTGTTACTGTTATTGTTAGGTGCTCTTGAGTCAAATAAAACAAATAGTTGTTATTGTTTTGTACCATTAAGTCGGAACCAACCCATATCTCACTTTCCGGCATCTCTTTTGAGGCATTTAATCACACAAGAAGAAATCGCCCAACCTTCTCTTGCAGACAGTTGGTGGACTCATTAGGTATCCTCAAATTAGTTCTGACTCTACTGAATTAAATACTGCCAGGTCATGTGCTATCCTAGCAATCATTGCTATGTCTGATGCTCCCAATGTTTAAAATCAATCTATCTTGTTGAGATATTTCCTTTTATACTTTCTCTTTAAATTTTTATGTTATACTGGTTTATTTACAAAGTTCCAACACATTGTTTTTCACAGTGGGTCTTTTCCATTTCCATCACTCCCCTCACCCATCAAATTGCGCACCCTATGATTAACCTCTTCCCCCTTCGCATATTGTCACCCTTCTGCTCCCTACCTCCCCTGCCTTGAATCCTCATTATAATTGTCCCCTACACAGTGGTAGTAACCTAAACAGGACTGTACTGGTACAATAACAGGCACATAGACCACGGGAACAGAATTGAGAACCCAGAAATAGAGCCAGCTATCTATGGTCAACTAATATTCAATGAGTAAAAAAACCCTATCAAATAGGGAAATGGCAACGACTTCAACAAATGATGCTGGCAAAACTGGACTGCTACCTGCAGAAAGCTGAAAGAGGATTCACATCTCACACCATACACAAAAATCAACTCAAGGTGGATCAGAGACCTAAGAGTAAAACCCAAAATCATAAAGTTTGTGAGAGAAAAACTGGGATATTTTCTCTTTTTTGATGGCCCTATAATTCTTCTTCACTGGACAGTCTTATGACTTAGTGGTAATGAATTGTGTTAACATTCAAAGGTATACCATTCAAATTCACCAGCTGCTCTGTGTACAAAAAATGGGTAATGTCTTCCAAGCCCCGGAGAACCCACTAAAAAGTTAAAAAAAAAAAAAGAGGCAATTCTGATTTGATGGGACAAAACAATAACATAATTCTTCAGTTTCAAAAGTCCCTTTTCCCTATGTCCCAACCTAATTAACCAACCAGTTTTATCCCTGACAATTTCAATACAAATTCTTCTGTTGAGCCACCTATTTCTTCATCCTTCCCTGCTTCCTGCACTACCCCTCCATCAATCCAAATTCTTGGCTGGCATTTACCCAAGGAAAATGACATTTTCCTTCAAGAAAATCCAAGTTGCTAACAATAATAGCCATTTAAATCAATTATCCAGATGCACAAAACAGCAAGTAAGTTGAGCGAGAAGTCAAACACTGGAGTTTCTGAATTGTATCCTCCAGTATTTCCAGCATTTCCTCACTTGTTGCTTCTAAAATCTAATAGAACTAGTTTTCTTCACAATTTGTTTTTTATCATTTACTGTTATAAATAAAATAACTACTGTATTGTGGCCTTTTGTGGAAGTTTCAGGGATGTTAATTACTGTCCATAAGTCATGGCAGCCCAGAGGGACAGACTGAAGGAACCTAAAGAGAGCAGGAAGTTAGAGATTCTGCTTTTTCTACATCCTCAGTACTTACAAGCAGCAGGGGTCACTATCAAAAGAATTTAGAGAGTCTTTTTTAGTAACCAAATTGCTTAATTCATTCTCTGGTACTAAAGCTTGCAACAATGAGATCAAATTACCAGCCCAAAATGACTTGACAATCCCCACAGAGGCTCCTCTCCCCAGTCACAAGTATTTTACCTAAGATGAAATTGACTTCTTACAATCTCAGTATTTCTTAAACCTGCAGCCCAATCCAACCCTGCAGACCTGCTGGAATTTTTTGATGAGCAGATAAGAAGTAATAGTGAGGCTATCCGAATGGGAGTCTTATCTTTGTTAAGATCGACTATCAGTGCTGAGAGTAAGTAAACGAGATAGAGCCAGTTATCCTATTTTTACAATAATGGTGTTATAAAGTATTTGTCCTCATGAGACTGACCATAATACTCTCCAGTCTCTCCTAAGTTATGAAGTTGTTTTTTTTCTTAATTGTGGCTCCAGAGTGCTGCGTAGATTCCATTGTGTGAATGTACCACAATTTCTCAGTCCATGCAGCCTGTTCAGGACCCAAAGGGGGAAGGGATGGGAGCAGATGGAGAAGGATGGGGAAGAGAGGGGTGAGGTTAGACAGGAATAAAACAATAAGACTGCACAATTTGGTGGGTGGAAGGAGGAGGTGATGGAAATGGGAAGGATTTGTCAGGGACCTAAAAAGACAAGGTAATGATGGGCAAGATTCAATGGTGATTAATTTTCTATAACTTAATGCATGGCAATGATTGTATGAAACACAGTGTGAATGTGTAAAACATAATATATGTAAAATTTGTAAGCAAACCAATATAAAATAAAAGAGAAAGAGATGAAACAAAGAATCAGACTAAAGTCAGGGAGTGCATTCAATTGATCTTATGTCTTTGAGATGTTTGTATAAACATCTTTAAGGTGCTTGTATGACCTCATTTTGTATACCCTATCCTATATCTGTGAAATGTTTAGATAGCCTCATACCAATCTGACTCTTTTTTGTTCTTTTAAAATAGGCATTCTCAGTTAACTTTCTTCTCTCATGTTTGTTATAGAAACATTACGTTGAGAAAGATGAATAGAATATTACAGAATCAGATTTAAAATTGAGCAGATCTCACTAAGTTACTTGCTCTCTAGGGCATAGTTTCATTTAGTTTTAATTTTTATTTTATAATGATTTACTTATCAAGTTTGTATACATTACATTGTTTTTCACACTGGGTCTTTCCCCTTTCCTTTACCCACCCCTCCCTCCACCCATCAAATTGTGCAATATGATGATTAAGTCCTCACCCTTTTGATCCCCCCCCCACCTTGATTCCTCTTGCACAGTCTAAAATAATGATCTTACGAAGTAATTGTCCTTATAGGATTGAACTAGTTCACTTAGCATAATGCTCTTTAGTCCCTCCCAAGTTAGGTACTAATTTACAAAATCATTGTTTCTGCATTCTGCATGATATTCCATTGCGTGAATGTACCATAATTTCTCAACCCATTCCATTGTGGTTGGACATTTGGGCCATTTCCATTTTCTTGCCATGGTGAATAACACTGCTATGAACACTGGTGTGCATGTCTCTGTTTGTACTTCAGTTCTCATTTTCTCAGGGTATATTCCAAGTAGTGGAGTCATATGAAATTTCTATGTTCAGATTTTTGAGGAAATGCCCAACTGCCTTCCAGAGTGATTGTAACATTTTACAATCCCACCAACAATATATAAGGGTTCTTATCTCTCCACATCCTCTCCAACATTTATTACTTAAAGCCCTGCTAAATTTTGTCACTGCTACTAGGGTAAAAGGACATCTCCTTGTGGTTTTGATTTTCATCTCTCTCATTGCCAGTGATTTTGAGCTTTTCTTCATATATCTGTTGCCCATTCAAATGTCCTCTTCTGTGAAAAGTCTTGCCATGTCTTTGATTATCAGGGTTGCTGATTTTTTTTGGGTTGGTTTTTTTTTGGTGTTGTTTTGTTTTTGTTTTTTGTTTTGTTTTTTTTTTTTTTTTTTGCTTGTGGAGGCCCAGGAGTATTCTATAAAATTTTGTTATGAGACTCTTGTCTGAGATGGTATTGCCATATGTTAGTTCCCAGTCAGTAAGTTTTCTTTTTATCCTGTTGGGAAAATGTTTTAATGAGCACAAAGATTTAATCTTTAGAAGATCCCATTCATCAGTTTTATCCTCTTCAGATTGCACATTTCTGGCTATATTGGTAGTCTCTTTATACTATGGCCAAGGCCTTCTAAGCTTGGTCTCAGTTTGTCACTTATGAACCTTATGGTTTAGGGCTTCACTCAGGTCTCTGATCCAACTTGAGTTGATTTTTGTGTATGATGTGAGATGTGGATCCTGTTTCAGCTCTCTGTAGGTCGCAGTCCAGTTTTGCCAGCACCGCTTGTTGAAGAAGTTGTCATTGCCCCACTTGATATGCTCATTTCCTTGTTGAACATCAGTTGGCTGTAGACAGATGGGTCCCTTTCTAGATTCTCAGTTCTGATCCATTAGTCTATGTGCCTGTCATTGAACCACTATCATGCTGTTTTTGCTACTACTGCTGTGTAGTAGGTTTGGAGGTCAGGGAGTGCTATGCCTCCCACTTCATTTTTGTTTTCAAAAGTGCTTGCTTATTAGGGGTCTATTTCCTCTCCCAATAAACGTGACAATTTCTCTTTCAATCTTCTTGAAAAACGAATTTATTATGTGTATTGAGATTTCATTGAACATGTACATTGCTTTTGGCAGGATTGTTATTTTCACAATATCGAGTCCTCCTAAATATGAGCAGGGAACATTTTTCCATTTCTTCCTTTTATTGTGTCTTGGAAATAGTTTTCTTCGTATAGGGTTTTTGGGTCACTATTTATGTCCACACCCAAGTATCTCAATTTGTGGTTGACTATTGTAAATGGTATTGCTTTCTTGGTCTCCTTCTCTGTAGTTTATGTCTTCTGACTCTTTATTAAGTTTCTTTTGAGTTGACCTATCCTTTGGTGAGAGTGGTGTGTTAAAGTCTCCTACCACTATTATGATGATGTCTATTTCTTTCTCCAATTCTGTTAACAGTTGTTTTATGCATTTAGCAAGTCTATCATTTTGTCATAGATGTTGACCAATGTTATGTGTTCTTGATCAGCTGTGCTTTTAGTCATTATATAATGCCCTTCCTTATCTTTCATAGTGATTTTCATTCTGAAGTCTATTTTATCATAGATTATTATTGCCAATCCTGCTTTTTTGTAGATGCCATTTGCTTGGTATATTTTTTTCCAGCTTTTGATTTGGAGTCTATCTTTCTCCTCATTTATTAGATGTATCTCTTGTAGACAGCATATAGATGGGCTTTGTTTTTTTATCTATTCTGCTACTCTTTTCTCTTGATTGGTGCATTAAATCCATTGACCTTGAATGTAATTATTGACAGGCCAGGTTTTATCATTGTCATTTTGCTGTGGGTTGTTGTCGTTGTTGTTGTGGTTGCTGCTGCTTGTTACTATGGTCCATCCACTTCCCTTTTGTATCTCTACATGAAGGACTTTCCTTAAAAGTTCTTGTAGATTTGGTATTGTTTCACAAATTATTTAAGTTCTTTCTTTTCTGCAGAAGATGTGATTTCTCCTTCATATTTGATGGAGAACATTGCTTGGTACAAGATCCTCAGTTGACAATTGTTTCAACTTTCTTTATACGCTATCCCATTGTATTCTTGTTCACATAGTTTCTACTGAAAAATCAGAATTAAATCTGCTTTTCCTTTGTAGGTGACTTTGTTTTTCTTGTGCTGCTTTCAGTATTCTATCCTTATCCATTATTTTGTAGAATTTGACTATGTTATGTCTTGATGTTTTCCTTTTTAGGTCTAGTCTATTTGGTGTTTGTTGAGTTTCCTGAATGTGAATTTCCTTTTTCTTCATAATACCTGGAAAGTTTCCTTCTAGTACCTCTTCTACAGGCACTGGAGACTGTTTTGAAAGTCATCTACAGGAGCTGGTTCTACAGAGGCTGGGATTGGTGAGCACTAGGGTGGAATGTTGATTTGATAAGGAAAGTGAGGCCATGTGATAAGGCCTTCTATTAAAAAAACCCATTTGGGCCCTCAGGCCTGAGGCCTGAGGTCAGAAAGTTAGGCTACCAAGCACAACTTGGGTGATTTTAATCTGCGGCCCTCTGGCCTGGTTTAAATTGTTTTTTGTCAAACATTCTTCTAAGTGGTATAGCACTGGTCTGTGTATTACTGTACAGAGGTAACTCATGGTTGCTGTGATACTAAACACTGTGACACCTATGTTCCAAATGTGATAATGGTTTCCCATGGTAGACAGTGTTTGATGGAGCTTCCCAATTCAAACAAGCTTGGCAGCAGGAGTGGCATCCACCTCTGAAACAGCTTGCCTCTGAAAACTCTATAAACAGTGCACAGGTCTTTTGTTCATAGGGTCGCTATGAGTCTACAATTCAATGGCACTTAATAGCAACAACAACCTCTTCCACAGTTTTCCTCAGTGATTTCTCTATCCCTCTCATATTCTGGAATTCCAGTCGTATGTATGTATGCCTTTGATGTTTTCCTACATGATTCAAATGTCTTCTTCATTTTCTTTATATCTCTGATTTTTCTTCTAGTACGTTTCCAGTGACACGTTTGTCTTCTAGCACTCTGCTCCATCTCTTTTCTTCTACTTTTTTGTCCTTCATGCATGTTGGACACTTCTACCATTTAAGTCTTAATGTTATGGACTGCATTTTTATACCTTTCCATTATTTCTAGTACTGTGTTAGCAGTACCCTATCTTGTGATGATTTTTTTTAAGTTCTTATACATCTTTATCTATAGTTTCAATTCTTTCTTTTATTTTTGCATTTTCTTTATTTGTGAACGTTCCTCCTCATCAATATATTTCTTCTGACTCCTATATATCTGGAGCATATGCTTTTCTACTGGTTTCCATTGTTTCATCCATCATTTGCAACTTCTTCCATAATTGTTAAAATAACTATTCATCAATATGATTTTTTCTGGTTCACTACCTCTAGGTTATTCCCTTTATTTGTGGCTTCCATTGTTTCTTCCATCATTTGTACTTTCTTTTGTAGCTATTCAAAGATCTCCATATCAACATATATCATTTGCCTTCTTGACTCTGGAATACTCATGATGTCTTGGTTTTTTTTTTTTTTGAGAAGGCTTAATTTATTTTTTTACAGTGGTAAAGCTGCCTGCTGCTTTCTTGACATTATATGAAGTTTTTCTAGATAGGTGTCAGTTCACTTCTATTGTGATTATGGAAGTTGTTGTTGGTTCTTTCCTTTATAACGTTACTAATTACTTGCCACGTTAAAATGTTCAGTCTATGGGGTGAGCTACTCATTGTACTGTAGTTCCTTTCTGGGAAAATTTGCGTTTCCTGGGGTTGAGTCTAGGATGTGGCTGTTGTTCACAATAGGGTGTGAGCTGATTCTATTTTACTTTGTATTTAAGAATGCTTTTGGCTGCCAGTCTGAGGCTATTTCCAGGTTGGGAAGATAAGCAGAATGGACAGATTATGCAAAGATGTGTTGTCTGATTTGGGGTTGAGACTAGGGTGTGGCTGTTATTCATAACAGGGTGTGAGCTGACTGGATTTGCCCTTTTATTTTAAAAGGGACTCATAGCTCATGAGTCGCAGGTGACTCGACGGCACATAACAACAACAACAACAATTTTAAAAGGGTTTTGGGCCCTCAGGACTGCTTTTTGTGGATCTCCTGAATGAAACAGGCTTGGAAGCAGGAGTGGAAGCCACATAAAAAAATAAAAAAGCTTGCCTATGGAAACTCTATGAACTTGGAGAAAAGATGAAAGTTTTGTGTTCAAGACTTTCGTTCATAGAGTTGCTATGAGTTGTCTAAGACTCTAAGGCACTCAACAACAATAACAACAAAGTCCTAAGGTTCTCTCTGTTCTGCATGGCAGCCCTGTAGGAATTTCACCCTGATGTAGTCCCTTGCACTAATTCAATAGGCCTCCTTCACGTATTAAGTGACTGAATGATGTGACACCAGGAGCTCTACTTAAGCAGTTTCTCATGTACCTTTTTTCCTTGAGCCTAATGTCTTCCTTTTTCTCTGGAGTGGCATAAGATTAGGTATCAGAGCTGCCAGCTCAAGTAGCTTGTGTGCAGTGGGTCTGAAGTCAGCCCTCTCTCTCTCTCTTTTAGAGCTATGAGATTCTTTCTACTGCTTGTAGTTCTGTGTACCAAAATCTCTTGTCCTATTTGGCCCCAGGATGACCCCACAGACTCATAGACAAGGATCTCCAAATTACAGGACTTATCATCTCAAGGATACCTCAGTCTCATCTGCCCACAAGCAGTAGTGAGTGCTTGCTTTGGGCCCAGAGCCTCATACTCCTCATCTTTTCTCCTGAAGCTTAGTGTCTTCCTTTGTCTCTGGTGTGGCTGGAAATCAGTACCTCCAGTGGCCTAGTTTTTGGGTGTTGAGCTGCTAAGGCGATTCTACTCTGGCAATTCAAATCCTCTAGCAACTCTGAGGGAGAAAGATGGACAGAAATTTTCTCCCATGCAATTTATAGCTTCAGAAACCTAACAGAGAATCACCTATGAGTTAGTTATGACTTGACAGCAATGAATGAGCAAATGGCCCTAAAACCAAATAGAGGTAAGTATGTGCAATTTTCTAGAGATTGGTACAAGCAGAGAGCAGTCTACATTAAGAAATTATGGTATTTCATTGATCCTGGGAAGCACAAACCTCATTATTAGGATGCCTCTTAAAATTGATATCAGGGGGAGCTCTGGTGGCCTAGTGGCAAGAAGCTGCACTGCAATCCCAGAGGTACACAGTTTGAATCCACCAGATGTTCTGCCGGAGAAGGAGGGGCAATCTCCTCCTGTACCAGTCAGATCTGATTTGACGGTACACGCACACAAAATATTTTTTTAAAAAATTGATATCAGGATGCTTTTAAAACTGATATCTCTAGCAAATAAAATAGGATCATTTTGCATAGTGTTAGATGTTGTTGTTGATTGCCTTCAAGTTGAGCATGACTCATAGTGACTGTATGAACAAAAAGCCTGAAGCCTTTCTATAACTATCATTATAACTATAATTATCAAATTTCATAGAATTTCCAGAGGCGTGTTGCTTAGGAATGGGTGCAGCTCCTGCTATATATTTATATCATTCACTGAACAGTAGAATTCACTGAACAATCCGCAGATAAGAAATATGATCTAACAAAATTTAGAACTGATCCACTTTGGAATGTAATGTTTTAAACAAGAATAAACTATAAGGAAATAAAGGAAACCACTAACATCTTCAAAATGTTAGTAGAAAAAGGGAATGTAGAAATAGAACAAAAAGTTGTGAAGGACAAGATGCTTTTGGATTATATGTAAAAACTCTAACGTGTTTTCATCAAACCTAGAACAAATTTACTTTACTCCTACTGAACTGATCTCTTATTTTCTTCCCTGTTTTTCAGAGCCCAGGTTGAGAGAGCACATGACTACAATTGAAAGAATAGTCAAGGTTATTATGAATGACCTCAGTGTAAAAGTAAGAATTGATAGATACTTTTATTTGCTTAGCTGTAATTTTAAGACCTAATGGAATTACTTTGACTCTTTAAGAATTATCTTATGAGACAGTTTTATAAAAAGATCCATGACCAATTACATTTTAAAAAGAGCATTATCTTTTTTTTTTTTTTTAACTGCACCAAGGTAAAGCCCTCAAGTACATTCTGCCCTGGAGCTTCTCAGTATGAAATTAACCTTTGCTCATGTCATCACTACAATAGTATCACTAAATAGTTTCATAATTAATTTTAATGATACTCTATCTTCCTTCAGAAAGAATAACTTCTAAATATTGTTCATGCCATCAATAACCTATTTTTTCCAAACCAGGAAGTATATCCTGCTAGAGTTGTTTTTGTTAGATGCAGTTGAGTCAAGTACAACTCACAGCTACCCTAGGAACAACACATTGGAACCATGTTCGATCCTGCACCATCATTACCATCTCTGACACACTTAGCCAATTGATACAGTCACTGAATCAATACATCCAATTGAATATCACATTCCCTTTAGCTCACTGCCTAACTTTCCAAGTTTGATGTCCCTTACCAAGGAATAACCTCCTAACACGCCTGAGATATGTGAGATGAAGCTGTACCATCCTTACCTCCAAGGAGCACTTTGGCTCCACTTTTTAAAAGACATATCTGTTCTCTTGGCAGAGCATACAATATCCAGTGCTCTTCTCCAACACCACAATTCAAAGGGATCATCAGTTCTTCTGTCATCTTCATTTATGGTCCAGCTCTCAAACGAATAGCAAGTGATTAAAAAGACCATGGCCTAAGTTCAATTCACCTTAATCTTCAAAATTGCATCATTGCTCCTCAGAAATTTGAAAAGATCCCTGACAGCTGACTGCTTAATGAAATACATCTACTGACCTCTTGTCTGCTGGTAACAAGGGTATTGATTACTGATCCAAGTACAGTGAAATAATTAACAATGTCAATCTTTTCTCCATTTGTCATGATGTTCATTTTCAGTCCAGTGGTGATGATTTTGTCTTCTTGGTGTTAAGATGCACCCTTTGATCTTCTGCAGCAAGCATGTCAAGTCCTCCTAACTGTCAGCAAGAAAGATTTTGTAATCTCCATAAAGTAGATTCTTGATGAGTCTTCATCCAATCATGATCTCAAATTCTTCACAAAGCACAGCTTCTTGAATGATTTGTTCAGCATACAGATTGAATAGATATAGAGAAAGGATACAATCCTGATACACATTTTACCTGACTTTATACCATGCAGTGTTCCCTTGCTCTGTTTGCACAAGAAATTATCAGTCTAGGGGTAGGTTTTAAGTTTCCTGGGATTCCCACTCTTCTCAATGTTTGCCATAATTTGTTATGATTCACATAGTCAGATGGTACTGCAAAGTCAATAAAACACAAACAAACATTCTTGTGATATTCTTTTTTTCCCCTTTTTCTACTTGTTTATTTACAAAATTTGAACTTTTTGTTACTGGAAAAAACATATTGGGGGTACAAGGAGGTGAGGGTTGGGGGCAGAAGGGTGAGGATGGGCAGGGATGCAGTTGTAGAGCTGCACAGTTTGGTCGGTGGGGGAAGCAGGTGAAGGAAATGATAAGGGTCCAGAACATTTTTAAGAACAATTTCCATTTCCTTTTACCCCCCCCCCGCCTATCTAATTGTACAACCCAATGATTAATCCCCCCTCCTCCTGCACATCCTCATCCCTCTGCTTCCAACCTCTCCCACCCCTCTTGGATCCTTATACTCATTTTATAATCATGGTTTTATATAATATTCATCCTTGTGTGACTAAGTTAGTTCACTCAGCATAATGCTCTCCGCCCCCTCCCAAGTTAGGTAATAATTTACAAAATCATTGCTCCTGAGTTGGGCATAACATTCCATTCTATGAATATACCATAATTTTTCAGGCCATTCATTTGTTTTTGGACACTTGGACTGTTTCCATGTTCTTGAGATGATGAATTCTTGGCTTTCAGCCAGGATCCATCTGGTATCAGGAATGATATCCCCGGTGTCATGGCCACTTCTAAACTCAGCTTGAACTTCTGTAAGTTCCCTGGCAATGTATTGTTGTAGCCATTTTTAAATAATTTTCAATAATATTTTGCTTACATGTGGTTTAATTATGTTGTAAAATAATTTTCACACTCTGTTGGATCAACCTTCTTAAGAAGGAGAACAAATATGGATCTTGTCTGGTCAGTCTGTCAAGCAGCTATACTCCAAATCCCTGTCACAGACTGGTGAGTACATCCAGAGCTGCATCTGTTGTTTGAAGAATGACAATTGGTATTCTATCATTTCCTTGGGCCTTCCCCCCCCCCATTAATGCCTTAAGGGCAGTGTGAGCTTCTTCCTTCATTACCATTGGCTTTTGTTCATATGGTCAAAAAGATGTCTTTACACATGGACCTTACCTGATGTACTGCATAGGAATCAAGCTGACTACATCTCTGTAAAAAAATTGTTAGAGGAGCTTAGCATCAGCAGTCAAAACCAGGTCAGGTGTTGATGGTTGTAAATGTTTAAGTTCAGCTGAAGCTGAAGAAATTGAAAGTAAGTTCATAAGAACCAAACTACAGCCTTGAGTCTATTCCACCTGAATTTAAAAATCATTTCCGGAAGCACAGGGATGAGGACAATTTGATGAGTAGAGGGAGGAATGGGTAACATAAATGGGAAAGATCAATCGAGTGTGAAAATCAATATATGTGAGCTTTTAGGTAAACCAGTATATAATAAAAATGTTAATTTAAAAAGTCATCTCTAGAATAGACTTGAGGTATTGAACAGTAATGATTAGCATCAGATAAATTTCTGGATGAAATCAAAGATACAATCTATGAAAATAGCAGAAGGTTGTTACAAAGACAGAAGAAGTAGGAAAAAGACCAAAGTGAATGTCAGAAGAGATACTGAAAATTGCATACTGCATTGAGAAACCAAAACAAAGGGACAAAATACCAAAGTAAAAGATAGGAAAATAATTTCTCAAAGGGCAGCTCAAGAAGAATAAGCAAAAATTGCACTCAGTCCCAAAAGGACAAATACTGTCTAAAACATTAAAATGAGTATAAGGATCTAAGCAGGGGGAG
>NW_006399829.1:6933701-6936551 GCF_000299155.1 Elephantulus edwardii | reverse complement strand
AGTTTCTATCTCTTCTACATCTATCATGATGCTGCCTAATGGTCAATGGTAGTTAACTTTGTTTTCTTGACATTGAGATGCAATCCATACTGAAGGCTGTATTCCTTGATCTGCAGCAACTGCTTTAAAGTCCTCCTCACTTTCAGCAACCAAGGTTGTGTCATATGCATATTGCAGTTTACTGATGAATCTTCCTCCAATCCTGATGTCACATTCTTCTTTGTAGAGTCAAGCTTCCCAAATAATTTGCTCAGCATACAGATTCAACAGGAATGAAGAGAGAATACAACCCTGACATACTCTCGTCTTAATTTTAAATCATGCAATGTTCCCTGCTCTGTTCACACAACAGCCTCCTGGTCCAGGTATAAATTTCACATGACCACAACTAAGTGCTCTGGGATTCCCATTCTTTTCTGTCAGCCACTATTTTTTAGATCTGCATAGTCAAATGCCTTCGCATAATTAAAAAAAAACAACGCAAATATCTTCTGATATTTTTTACTTTCAGCCAGGATCCATCTGACATCAGCAATAATATCCCTGGTGCCTTGCCCTCTTCTAAATCTTGCTTGAACTTCTTGCAGTTCCCTATCTATGTACTGTTCTAGCCATTTTTTAATAATCTTCAGTATTACTTTGCTTGCATGTGATATTAATTGGAAGTCATAACTTGGCCAGCGGAGGACTATGGGTTAGACAATCAATAATTCATATGCAAGTTCAAATTGAGGATGAAGAAAACTAAAAGAAGTCCACAGGAACCAAGATGTGATCTTGAATTTATTCCATCTGTATTTTAAGATCATCTTAGGAATAGGCTTGAGGCATTGAACACCAATGACTGAAGACTGGATGAGATGTGAAAAGGTATCAAGTGTATCGTCTATGAAAAAAGCAATAAGTCATTACAAAAACAGAGGAGAAATTACTGAAATAGATGTCAGAAGAGACTCTAAAAATTGCACTGGAGCATTGAGAAGCCAAAATAAAGGGGAAACAGGCCGAAGTTAAAAAGCTGAACAGAATATTTCAAAAGGCAGCTCGAGAGGACAAAGTAAAGTTTTATGATAGAATTTGCAAAGAGCTGGAATTGGAGAATAAAAAGGGAAGAACTCACTCTGCATTTCTCAAACTAAAGGAACTGAAAAACAATTTTAAGCCTCCTGGACTAATATTGAAAGATGCTATGGGCAATATATTGAATTACCCAGAAAGTATCAAAAGAAGATGAAGTGAATACACAGAGTCACTGTCCCCGAAAGAATTAATTGACACTGAAAATTTTCAGGGAGAACTATATATACAGGAGCCAAGAGTAATGAAGGAGGAAGTGGAAGCTGCATTGAGGGCACTGGCAAAAAAAAAAAGAAAAGAAAAGAAAAGGGTCCAGGAATCAATGGGATACCAACTGACTTGTTTCAATTAACAGATTCAACCTTGGATGCAATCATCAGTCTATGCCGGGAAATTTAAAGGACAGCTGTCTTGCCAACAGACTGGAAAAGATCCATGATTGCTACTATTCCCAAGAAAGGTAATCCAACAGATGTGGAAACCATGAGACAATGTCATTAATACCACATGCAAGCAAAATACTGCTGAAGAACATTAAAAAATTATTAGAACAGCTATAGTTGTTGTTGATTGTCTTCAAGACAAGCATGACTCATAGCAACCCTATAAACAACAGGCCTGAAGCCACGCTACAACTATTGACATTTATCAAGGTTCATAAAGTTTCAGGACTCATGTTATTTAAGAAGTTGGTGCCACTCCTGATTCCAAATCTGTCATAGTATATTATTGTTTTTATATGCCATTGAGTTGCCTGCGATGTATAGCGACCCCTATGTACAGCAGTTCTGAACCCTTCCCTGTCCTGAGCCAGTCTCACTAACTCTGACACACCAACCCCTATCGCCCCAGTTACTGTATCAATCCATCTCATCCGGGGTCTCCCTCCCTTGCGCTGTCCATCCACCCTTCTGGGCATGACGACCTTTTCCAAGGACCGATCTCTCCTGGCCATGTGCCCAATGTAAGTGAGGTGGAGTTGCAAAATCTTAGCCTCCAAGGAAAGTCTTGGTTTCATGCTCTCCAAGACAGACCTATTTGTTTTCTTGGCAGTCCATGGTATGCTCAAGACTATTTTCCAGCAGCACAACTTGAAAAGAAAAATTGCATTGGAAAAATCTGCTGTCATGGACCTCTCCAGAGTGCTGAAGAGCAACAATGTCAGTCTAGATTTAAAGGTGCACCTAATTCAGGCTATGGTGTTCTCAATTAGCTGTTATGCTTCAGAGCTGGAAAATGACTAAGGATGACAGAAGAATAGATGCCTTTGAGTTGTGGTGCTGGAGAAGAGTCTTGAATGCTATAGTAGGTGGCTCAAATATTTCTGATTGACTAATTCAAAGAGTTGACATCAGAAAATATAGAAAACTTATACTGGAATAACTCAAGAGTATTTTTGTTTGTTATTTTCATGAAAATTCTAATTCATTTTCTATTTAAACCCTACAAAAGCTAGTGGTAAGGAGTTGTTGTTGTTGTTGTTGTTGTTATGTGCCATCAAGTCACTTGCAACTCATAGCTACCTTATGTACAACAGCCCTAAACTCTGTTCTGTCCTGTGCCAATCTCATTGTCTCCGACATACATGCGTCAGCACAAACCTCATGGCACCTGACAACAACAACAAGAACCATCTAGAATTTATAGTAACAAAAAGTTTTCATATGAAATCAAATAAAGCAAGTAGGTCTAATTCCAGGCTAGAGTCATCATTTGATAATTTGTTGTTGCTGTTATGTGCCGTCAAGTCTCTTGCGACTCATAGTGGCCCTA
>NW_006399829.1:6930624-6933181 GCF_000299155.1 Elephantulus edwardii | reverse complement strand
TGTGGAGCCAAGCAGACTAAAGCTGTGAACAGTCTCAATGTCTTCACCATCCTTCCTGATGCTGCCAATTGGTTCAGTGGTGAGAATCTTTGTTTTCTTGACATTGAGGAAGTGTCCCTAAAAGAGATTGTTTGCTTCTTAAAAACAATAAAACGAGGCATAAAATCCAAAGAGTGATAATCTGTAAAAGTCAGACCCAGTAACTGACCCAACCAATGGGAGAAATTTAAGAAGACTATAAGATAGAATAGAAGAACTCATGTATTTTATCCTTTAAACTATTATTTAAAACTAAAACATTTTCCCTAAGCAAAAAAGAATAGAAAAGAGGTTCATCTTTCTTTTCTACTCATGCAGATTGCTTAGTGCCCATATGTTAAATGACTCAACACTTATTATACCTCACTTATTATACCTGTCTTCCTCATCAAAGTCATTCTTTTCTTCTCACCATCCAGTAAAAAACCCATTCACCAAAAGGTTGAACATTAGCTTTCTGTCCAATGAAGCAATCTGATAAACAAATAAAATTGAAATTATTAATTAGTGTCAATACAGATTTATTATCCTTTATTCTAATCTTTGTTGTTGTTGTTGGGTTCTGTTGTGTCGAGTATGACTCATAGAGACCCTACAAATAATCTGAACCCTGTTCTGTCTGCACCATACTCACACTTCCTGACACATAAGAACCCATTGCAGCAATCACAATGCCAACTGACCTAGCTGAGGGTCTTCCTCTCCTTCACCAACCCTCTACCCTTCCCAGTATCATGTCATTCTCCAAGGAATAGCCCTCCCTCCTAGCAACATGCCCAAAGTATGTGAGATGAAGTCTCATCATTCGTGCCTCCAAAGAGCACTCCAGCCTCACTCTCTCCAAGACATATTGGCTTGTTTTCTTGGCCATCCATAGCTGGACAATGACTAGAGAGGATAAGACAAATTAGACATTTGAGCTGTGGTGCTGGAGAAGAGTATTGAATATACCACGGACTGCTAAGAAAACAAACAGATTCATCCTGAAGAGGGTGAAACTGGGCTGCTCCTTGGAGGCAAGGATTCTGAAGTTTCGTCTGACATACTTTGGACATGATGCAAGGAGGGACCAATCTTTGGAGAATGATGTCATGCTTGAGAGAGGGTGGAGGGACATCTCAGGAGAGGAAGACCTGCTATGAGGTGGATTAATTCAGTGACTGGGGTAATGGGGGTATGTGTGTCGGAGACAGTGAGATCAGTACAGAATAGAGCAGAATTTAGGGCTGTTGTACATAGGGTTGCTATGAGTCTCAGGCAACTTGACAGCACATAACAACAACAATCCTTGAGGACAGATATATTTTAGAATGCAATTTTTTTTAGATTTTAAGAAAATACTATTTTAATAGTAGTCCAAAATCAAAGCTATTAATGTTTCTGCAGCCAAAGAAATGAATATCCATATTATTGTTGTTGGGTGCCATCAGGTCAAGTGACCTTGTCTATGAACAGATCTGAATCCTTTCTTATCATTTCTTGTCATTCTCATCATCTCTGACATACTTGAGCCCATTGCTGCTATAGTCACTGTGTCAACCCACCTCATTGAGAGTCTTTCTCTCTTTTGCTGACCCTCCACCTACAATTTCTTTTTAGTCTTGCTATTATATGAGCTGGTGTCAAACTTAAGAATAAAAAATTCAGTACTCAGATGGATTCTTTTTTTTTACAGTTTGAAATTGTGTACTAACATGCTAATGTCCTGTAATTGTCTTCAATATTTAATCTTTCATTAAAGATTTTTAAAGTGAGGAAATATTCTAGCCTAATTTACAAAAATTTCATATAATGTAGAGCTATAGAATATATGTCTTTGTGAACCAAGAAGAGAATGGCTAAAGAAAGTCTCTCTGATAACCATCATATCATACCCTTTTAGTTTGCCACTTGTTACATTTTTATGTTAATACAACACTTAATTTATATCCCTGCTTGTAAAGTTTCTCAGTAAATTATACATGAAGGCTAAGGAATAAAGGAAGCTAAATTTTCATCTTTCCCAATATGATAAAATGTTGCAATTTTTTTTACCCTAATACAGGTGAGAAATTCCACCCTCCTTCTCATCCAAACCATGTGTGAAAAGAGTTACGTTGAAGCCCGAGAAGGATGGCCTCTGATTGATTATGTCTTCTCCCAATATGCAACTTCCAACAAGAATCTGGTACGGAAAGGGTGCAGTTGAGCATTGAACCACAACATATATGGTAGACTTCATTGGCTTCACGAGAAAAAGAAAGACTGGACTTCAATGTACTAGCTGATTCAGAAATTGTATTTATCATTTTTACGGAAGAAAAATTGTTCTACCTTTCATTCTATTTCTTTTTCACTGAGACCATTTCTAAATGATACTAAATACAACCAAATCCAGTTAGCATCAATTTAACTCCAATTCATAGTGACTCCACATGTACCAAAAGAATTGTACTTTATAGGGTTTTTCAATGGCTCGATTTTTGAAAGTAGATCATCAGGGTATTTCTTCTAAGGCATCTCTGGGTGGACCTGAACC
>NW_006399829.1:6920674-6929474 GCF_000299155.1 Elephantulus edwardii | reverse complement strand
TATTCGTTTGTTGATGGGCACTTAGGTTGTTTCCAACTCCTTGCTATTGTGAACAAAGCTGCAATAAACATGGGTTTGCATATATCTGCTTGGGTGTCAGTTATGGCCTCTTCTGGGTATATTCCCAGTAGTGGTATTGCTGGGTCAAATGGTATCTCTATTTGCAACTTTTTGAGAAAGCTCCATACCGCTTTCCACAGGGTCAACTAAGCATGTTTGCACCACCCATTTAGTCTTTATTAAACACACACAGACACACACACACACAAAAACCCCACCTAGCAAATACTTATTGTTGTTATGTGTTGTCGAGTCGCTTGTGACTCATAGTGACCCTGTGTACAATAGCCCTATACTCTGCTCTGTCCTGTGACAACCGCACTGTCTCTGAATCAGTCCACCTCATAGAGAGCCTTCCCTTCCTACGCTGTCCCTCCACCCTACCAAGCATGATGTCTCTCTCCAAGGATGGGTCCCTCCTTACAACTCTGGCCTGCAGCCCTCGGGCCAAGAAAAACCTATCTACACACCAATTCTACAGGACATATCACCTTTGCTCGGGAAACATTACCACTAAACTTAAGAGACATTGGTCACAGCATAAGAAACTATCAGCAACCAACATGTTTGGAATCACAGAAGTCAAGGAAGCTTCAAATATAAGCTATCAGATCAACGGCAGGACAATGGGAGATGGATGTTGAAGGGAGTTGGTAGAAGTGGATGGGTATCCTGGTGGATGGTGGAGCAGGGTAATAAGGGGTAAAGACATGTGTGCCAAAGGCATGGACAAACCTGATACTAATGGTTAACGCCACAATAAGGGATATATCTTTCACTTTTTTTGTAAAATGCTGGTTTGTTTGATACTTCTCTAAATCTGAACATTCAGATTAAGACAGACTAGGGAGAAGGATAGCAGGCCTCTGAAAACCCTATGTACAAAAAGCATGTAGTAGGTAGACTAAAATACCATGTTTCCTAAGAACGAGATAACTGGACCTCCCAAAGTCTTGGAGGTGTGAGTGAAGTTAGAGAACCAAGAAAGGTAGAGAGAGAAAGGATTGTATGAAATAAAAACAAAAGATATACCAATACTTACTGAAGTGGGGCCATGTCCCTTTAAGTGACTAAACTGAAAATCAAATGCTTACGAGCTCTGTGATTTTCAGCAATTTCATCCAAACTGAAATTAGTCTTCATTCCACTAGGAGATACCTGAAAATTTTTGCTGTAGAGGAGATTGCAAAGACCTGAGGAGAATGAAGAGAGATAATAACTACTATTCCAGACTTTTCATGGTTTTTGCTTTTCTAGTTTACCTGTTGATGTATTTTCTAATTCATTCCCCCAGAGAAACACTAAAATGTTAATTATTGTTGTTGGTTTATATTGAAGAGTCAGAACCAACCCATAGCTGAACTTCAGTGGGTTTTCAGAGGAAGTTAATTACATAAGAGGAGATTGCTCATCCTTCTCCTGTGGAGGTGACCACGAACCACGTGCCTTTGGTGTTGCAGTGAATCTTCTTCCCACTAGGCCACTAGAGTGCCAAAATATTGATTAGATGCTGTGAACCTAAGAACTTACTCAGATCCATAGAACTTTAGATTGAGGAATTATATCCTCCACTACAAAATCTGAGAGCCATCCAAGCAAGGTCTCAGGGGAAGAATGTTAATGATTGCAAGTGAGTAATTTGTTTCACCATTTTTGTTTTGTTTTGTTTCCTTTTTCTTAAAGGAAAAAATCATGAGAACTAACTCCCAAGAAGAAGAAAGAGGAGAAAAATCTGTACAAGAAACAAGCCTTGAGGTCTTAAAAAGTCTGGACCCACTAGTCATCGGAATGCCTCAGGTAATTACTTATGATTAGTTTAGTGACACAAGAGACGAGCTATAAGATCAGACGCAACTCATAGAAACTAGAGTTGGATGACATAATAGGGATAAAAACGTGGAAGGAAAGATTTTGATGTCAAAAGAACAGGGTTTGGTGGTTAAATGCAGATGGTAATAAAGAGAATGTTCAAGATGACATAAGTTTTCCATTAAGACAAGCCAGTTTTTTAAGAAGCACTAAGAATTTTGGCTAAAGAGATCAGAATTGTCCCAGAAAGCAGGGAGATTAGAGTCTGAAGAAGAAAAGACAAGCAATTCCCTAGCCTCTCACAGACTGGCTCCTTCCCTCTGGTAGCATCTTTTGGAAAATGTGAGGAATTTTTGGAAACTGAGCAATAATATTGTAAATGGAGCAAATGCACTGTGGGGGAAGTCAAGTCTGAGTTCTATCTGCTTCATTAAGGGGAACTGTCCACATCAATAATAACTATGGCATACAGATTTGAGGCCACCAGCTGCTCTGAAGGAGAATGGGCAATCTCCTCCTATATGATTGACCACCTCTGAAAAGGGTCAACTACGGGTTGGTTCCAACTCTACTTTACACAACAATAACAACCAGCATACACATAGATACAGGGTCAGACATGCTACTCCACATGTTCCTGCACCTATTTCTACCTACCAGTGGGTGCAATCATTGGATATAATTGCAAAGTGACCCAAACTTCATTCACTGTTGTGAGGTTTCTTAGGAAAATAAGTTATGGAGTAGGGGAGATGAAGAATATTACACAATGCAAGTTCAGGTTTAGTCTAGCAGTCCCAAGTCTCAAAAGCAAGACACAATTCCTCAATTAGTTCGAACAGCTTCTCAGTCTTCTAGGTTTAGTTTCTACAGCACAAATAAACCTCTGGTTTACTCAGTCATCCAGTAAGCTTGATCAAAGAGCAATTATGTCAGCTTTTCCTTCAATCATACAGCTAGCAAAACCTTTAACTGTGGGTCCCTCTCCAGGGTTTCTCTGGTTATACCTTTCCACAGTCTCTTCATCATCATTCATTCACCATGTGGAAAGCATTCAGTCCCACTGCTATTGCTTATTTTGAAGACCATGTGTCTTGCAAATATGTAGTTGAGGTAGCTGGAGACCATGCCCCCAGTAAAGGCTAATGCAATGGTTAGAGAAGCCAATTTTTAAAGTCATTTTCTGATACCACAACTAAATATCCTGTAGTACCTACAATAATCTATTATGGTTAAGAACGGTACTATTTAAAATTCCATCAACAACCCCATTAGAAACACCCATCACAATTCACTACAAGTACCTAAACATGGATATGCTATTCAGAGAATTTTTTCCCCTTCTTCAGTGAGAGAGGTTGAAAGTTTATAGAGCAAATTTATTTTCCATTCAACAGCTCATCCCCATTTTGTTTTGTGGTATCAATTGCAAGCTCCATAAGATAAAACCCCCTTCCACTTCTTCAAAAGAGGAAGGGTTGAGAAAGAAGGACAAAGGGAAATGGTAAGTGAAGAAATTGTATTTCATTATTTCCTTTAATTTGACCATTACAATGAAATGATAATGAATGAGATTAAAATGTCTGTGTCAGAGAAAACCACATAGCGACTATTAGAGAGAAGTAATGGAGAAAGAATAAGCAGTCCTTGCATCTTATCTTCTGTTTCCCACAGGTACTCTGGCCAAGAATCCTGACCTTTGTGGTACCGGCAGAATATACAGGGACTCTGGTCCACCTGCTTAACATCATCAGAATCCTGATTATGGCAGAAGAGAGGAAGAAATCTAATGCCCCAGAGCCAACAGCACTTGTCATCTCTACCGGGACTGGTTTGTAAATCCATAAACAAAGCAAAACTTCTCCCACATCAGAGATTTGTTCCCTACAGTCCTTTTATCTCCTATCTAACACCAATCTGAATTTCTTAGCCTGTAGTTAATAGAAATTGTTTTCTCCTTCTAGTGAAACTTCCTTCACCACAGCAGCTACTGGCCAGGCTTCTTGTGAGTGAGTTACAAAGAACCAGTGTGGATAAACTTTAGCTAATGAGAATAATTACATTCAGCTCAAATGCTAATAAAAATCGAATAAATGTGCCCAACCAAAATAACAACTAACATACATAATACATTTTTTGCAATATTAATGACAGTCATGAAGGTTTATTATTAGCAAGATTATCTTCCCACTGTGAAATTATTGTTGAACTTCATGTATTTTCAAAGAAGCATAAAACTGAATTTAATGTATATATCTCATTCTGTGTCTTTCTTCTGGATTTTCATTTACTTCCCTTGACTGTATGTGTAAATATTCAAGGGCTGTGTCCAAACACCCTTATTTAACTAATAGTTATATCTAAGTATTGATACCTTTCATTTATGTTGAGCTGGTGTCTTTCATTTTCCTTTTCTTTTTTATCTTTATTCTTAGAGGATAAAAAAATGAGTGGAGAAAATTCACTCTTTAAATATAAGCTTTGCTCTAGAATAATTCAGAATTGACTGTTGACTTGTTTGAAAACTGTCCAAAGTAAGAATCATGAAAACTCAGAGCACTGGTAACCTAGAAAGGAAAGTGGGACTTTTAAAGACCATTCAACTGATAAGTGTATTTTATTTCATTTTTCAGGTAATATCTATACTTGCCAGTGTAGGGAAATTGCTTGGGGCTGGTGCTATAGGACTTTTGAAGATATTACCTGAAATCATTCACCCTAAATTGGTAGACCTCTGGAAAACACGATTGCCTCAGCTCCTTCAGCCTTTAGAAGGTACATGGGAGTGGGACCAGACTTCACCCAAAGCCAGAATACAACAAAATGAGAAATCATTTGTCTAAGGTCATTACTCGACGCTGGACTCTCCTTCATAGGGTCGCTATGAGTCGCCTGTGACTCGACGGCACTTAACAACAACAACAAGGTCATTACTATTAATTTTAGATCATAAAAGTCATGAATTTAATAAGCAAGATAGATATATATTTTTTCCTTGACTCTTTATATTCTATTTCTCTATTAAAAACACTCATACTACAAGAAGACCTTGTGGTTAATATCCTTAGCAGGAATTTTCACTTTTATGTCATTCTTTTGTTTTTCTTTTCCTTGGTACTTTTCTAGAAGGCTGTTTTATTCAATCAGGTGTAAATACTTTAAGTCATTTCAGTACTTAAAGATGAAATGAGCAGAAAAGTCTTTGCTCATTGCAAGATGTTGTTGTGCATCAAAGATCTTTGTACATTTTATATGAAATAGTCTTTGAGCTGTGTTGTTGGAGAAGAGTATTGAAGGTAACATGGACTGCTAAGAAAACAAACAGATTCATCTTGGAGAGGGTTAAACCGGGCTGCTCCTTGAAAGCAAGGATTCTGAGGCTTCGTCCGGTATACTTCGGTCATGTTGTAAGGAAAGATCGGTCCTTGGAGAAGGACATCATGCTTGGGAGGGTAGAGTGCAGGCGCAGGAGGGGGAAGGCCCTCTAGGAGGTAGATTGATTCAGTGATGGGTGTGTCGTAGACAGTAATATTGGCACAGGACAGAGCAGAGTTTAGGGCTGTTGTACACAGGGTCACTATGAGTTGCAAGCGACTTGACAGCATATAACAACAACAACAACAACAACGACAACCATTCTCTGTAAGAAGGAAGTATGTAAAAGGACACCCTACGTCTCTGGGGTCCTGGAACGTAAAATTGGAGACTTGATTTTTTTTTGACAGTTATTGCAACAATTTCTATTTCTAGGAAAGAATGTTAGCATCACTCTGTGGGAAACCATGCTGCTTCAGGTAAGCATACTTTCTAGATTAATCATTAATGGTAGAATTAGATGTCACCTTTTTACTCATTGTAATGAAAAATAACATTTTAAACAACAGTGAATATGAGTTTTCTTCCTTGAGAAAACACTAGAAAATTAAAAGTTATTATTTAAGAATTAAGTTGCGGTTGAGTGTCATTGAATCTGAACTGAATCATAGCTGAGCCAGCAATAATTTTTAATAGACACAGCTATGGGTCAGTTCCACTCAGCAGTACACAACAACAACAACATATGTCATTCGAATCTACCAGTTGCTCCATGGGAGAAGAATGCAATTTACTGCATCTGAAAATCCTCCAATGGTCAGCTGTGGGTTGTTTTTGAATCGATGGCACAAAGCAACTGCAGCGTTCCTAATTAGGGACCTCTGGTGGCTTAGTGGTAAGTTGTGCTGTCAACCCAAAGGCACACGGTTTGGAGATACCAGTTGCTCTGCAGTTAGACAGTTCCCTCTCATGTGATTTACTGCCCCTGAAAACCCACTGTAAGTTCAGTTATGAATCCACAGCACACACAAGGCTCCCAATCCCAACTCTTTCTTCTTGAATTGGTTTCTATCTCCGCCCCACCCATAACTAAAAACTAAAACTCTACCTTATGCTCCTTACCCAGAAAAGTATCTCTTCTCTCACCTATGAATTTTAGTGGATTTTTACATATAAACCACCCTTCTATGTAAAAAATATGGGCTGTCTCTTCCAGTGCAATTAATAGACTCCTAAAACCTATGAAAGGGTCAGCTACAATCAGTTTTGACTCAACAGCGATAAGTGTGTTACTGAAACACAAGTGAGATCCTAGAGTTGGACATCAGCTTTACATAGATTCCAGGGACTCATAAGGAAACTAGAGTCATATTTTTGCATATTGATGGCATGTATATGTCAGTAACAAACACCAAGGTGCTAGAGAGAGTAACAATAGCTGTGATAGTTAAGATTATGTGCAACTTGCCTAGTCTGTGATTCTTAGTAGTTTGAAAATTATGTAATGATGTAGTCTTTTTCCATTATGTCACTTAATGTAGTCACCCTTAATTTTCACATAAAATTAAGTCTGTAGAACATAACCATGCCTGTCATTGAGGAGTGGGTGTATTTCTAAGTTCTGTGCCTCTTACTATTAAAAAATTAAAAAACATTTAGAAAAATTACTTTTAAAGTAAACTAACATGAAAACTTCCAAAACAATCAGTTTGAAATAATGTTTAATACATTTTTAATGCATTCTTTTTATTTAGAAAAGATAACAAGAATGTATAATAAAAACACATTAAATAGTCATATTTATATCTAACCACTACTTTTTATCACAGTTGCTGAAAGAATCTTTATGGAAAATCAATGACACAGCTTGGACAATTCAACTAAATCGAGATTTCAACAACCAAATGGCAGGTTATAGCAACACCTCTATTGAAAAGGTTGGTTTTCAGTTCAGGGACCTTAGCATCTACCTTAAAAAACAATATGGGTATTCAAATTTCATCTGGTCTGTACTATTAGCAAAAGAAGAAAGAAATGGCTAGAAAAAGAGTTTTAAGAGTTTTCCTCCTTTTTCTAAGAAAAAGAGCTTCCCCTCACCAGAGCTTGCCCCCACATACAGTCTCTAGTGGATTAAAATCCTGGAGATGAACAGCCTTTAGATTATCAGTGCAAATTGTACACACACACACATACACTGTTACTAGCTCTAATGGCCTGTCAGAAAGAAACTATGTTGTCTAGTGATTCCCTAGTGGTGAGAAACTGTGCTGCAACCCCTAAATAATGCAGTTTGAATCCACTAGCTTCCCATGTGAGATGGATGGGCAATCTCCTCCATTGTAATTTAATATCTTGATAAAAGACTCACTGGAAGGTCTGTTAGGGGACAATTCCATCTTGACAGTATACCATAATAACAGTTATTATGTATCACTAGTGTTCAATGATATACATGCCTCCTTTAAAGCCCACGTCCTCAAAGTTGTGTAGTATTGTTCTCAACATCACATTCAATAGTGTTGTTGCTGTGTGTCGTCAAGTCGCTTGTGACTCATAGTGACGCTATGTACAACATACCTGAAACCTGCTCTATCCTGTGTCAATTTTACTGTCTCTGTCATACCTATCTCCATTAACCCAGTCATTGAGTACATCCAGCTCATCAATGGTCCTCCTCTCTTTCTCTGTCCATCCATCCTTCCAAATATGATGTCCCCCTCCAAGGACTGGTCCGTCATTACAATATGCCCGAAGTATATCAGATACAGCCTCAGAAACCTTGCCTCCAAGGAGTAGCCTAGTTTCATCTTCTCTAGGACAAACCTGTTTGTTCTCTCGGTAGTCCATGGTATATTTAACACTCTTCTCCAGCACAACAGCTCAAAGGCATCAACTCTCCTTCTATCATCCCTAGTCATTGTCCAGCTCTCTGACACATAACAAGCAATTGCAAAAACTATGGCCTGGATCAGGCACAGAGGTCCCTGACAACAGATTTTCTCAATGCAATTTCTCTATTGATTTCCTGGCTGCTGGTACCAAAAGTGTTGATTGTAGAGGCAGGCACACTAAAATTGTTAACAATCTCACTCTCTTCACCATCTATCATGATGCTGCCAATCCAAGTATGATGAGAATCTTTGTTTTCTTAATGTTGAGCTCCAATTCATATTGTAGGTTGTAGTCTTTGACCTTCTGCAGCAAGTGTTTCACGTCCTACTGAGTTTCAGCAAGTCGAGTCATCTCATATACATAACATAGGTTGTTGAAGAGTCTTCCTCCGATTCTGATGCCACATTCCTCCTCATACAGCCCCACCACCCATATCATCTGTTCTGCATATAAATTAAGCACTGTTGTTGTTGGTTGTTGTTATGTGCCTTCAAGTCACCTGTAACTCATAGTGACCCTATGTACAACAGCCTTAAACCGTGCTCTATCACTTGCCAATCTTATTGTCTCCTACACACCTATCCCCGTTACCCCTGTGACCAAATCAATCCATCTCATAGAGGGTCTTCCTCTCCTGCTCTGTCCCTCCACTCTCCCAAGCATGGTGTCCCTCTCCAAGGACTGATCCTGACTTGCAACATGTCTGAAGTATGTCAGATGAAGC
>NW_006399829.1:6914266-6920154 GCF_000299155.1 Elephantulus edwardii | reverse complement strand
AGACTTTCCCATCACAATACATCTTTTAATTTCATGGCTGCTGGTGCCAAGAGTGTTGACTGTGGAGCCAAGCAAACCAAAACTGAACAATCTCAATCTCTTCACCATCCATTATGATGCTGCCAATTGGCCTAGTGGTGAGAATCTCTTTGTTTTCTTGATATTGAGTCTCAATCCATATTGAAAACTGCAGTCTGTGACCTTCCACCACAAGTCATTCATTAAAATGTATTTATATGGCCACTTGAGAATGTTACAGGATAGGACAGGATCCAGAGCTGTTGTTTATGTTGTCGCTGAGTTGTTTTGGGCTCCATAATACCTAACAATGACATCAACAATATATGCAACTCTCTGTGCCTCAGTTCTCATTTTCTCAGGATATATTCCAAGCAGTGTAATATCTGAGTCACATGGAATCTCTATGTTCAGCTTTTTGAGGAAATGCCAACTGCCTTCTACAGTGATTGTATAGTTTTATAATCCCACAAACAGTGTATAAGAGTTCCTATCTCACCACATCTTCTCCATCATTTGTTACTTGCTGCCCTGACAAACTTTGCCACCACTACTGAAGTAAGATGGTATCTCATTGTGTTTGATTTTTTTTGTACACCAATGCTCATAGCAGCATTACTGACCATTGAAAGATCATAGAAACAGCCCGAATGTCCAACCACAATGGAATGGATTGAGAAATTGTACATTCACACAATGGAATACTATGTAACATGTAGGAGCAATCATTTTGTAAATTACTACCTAACTTTCAAGAGACTGGAGAGCATTATTCTAAGTGAACTAACTCAGTCTCCTAAAACACAAATACTGTATAAAACCATTATTATAGAACGAGTACAAGGATCCGAGGAGGAGAGGGAAAGACAGAGGGGTGAGGATGGGCAGAGGTGAGAATAGGGCAGGGGGGCTTAATCATAGGGTCACACAATTTGTTGAGTGGAGGGCAGGGTGGGTAAAGGAAAAGAGAAATACCTGGTGTAGAGAGCAATGTATACAGATTTTGTAAGTATACCAGTATAAAATTTAAAAAATAATATATACAAATAAGATGGAAGTGTAGTATCTACAGATTATATGTGTTCCAAATTAAACTTTAAGAGTTCTAAATGATGGTAAAAATGTATGATGATGATGATGATATTGTTGTTGTTGTTAAGTGCCGTAGAGTCACATCCAACTCATAATGATCCTAGAATGGAACCTTACTGGGTCCTCACGATAATTGCTACATTTGAACCCACTGGTAGAGTCACTTATATCAATCCATCTTGTTGAGGGTCTTCTTTTCACTGACCTTCTACCAAGCACAGTGTCTTTCTCCAGGGACTAGCCCCTCCAGATAACGTGCCCAAAGTAGGGGAGATGGAGTGTCTCCATTCTTACTATGAAGGAGAAGTGTATTTTGTACTTCTAAAACATGTGTTTGTTGTTTTGGCAGTTTGTAGTACATTCAATATTCTTCCCCATAACAATTCAAAGGAATCAATATTTCTTGAGTACTCTTTATTCATTCATTGCCCAGCTTTTACAGGTGTAGGAGGACATTTGAAACTCTATGGTTTGGGGCAGGCATAAGATAATTTTACATGGATACCCTTGCTCTTTAGAACCTTAAAAATGTTTTTAGCAGCAGATATTCCCAATGTTATGCATTGTTTTGTTTCAAGTAAAATACAATACACCATTTGTTCAAGTAAAATGAAGTCCTTAATAACTTCAATCTTTTCTCAATTTATCATAATATTAGTTATTGGTCTAAATGTGCTTTCCCCCCCCTTTCCTTCATATGTATATGAATTAATTGAAAATATCGTGGCTTGAACCAAGGAGCACCTTAGCCTCACTGTTGAATAACAACTGTTGATACTCTTGGTCTTTAGCATTCTAAAGAGGTCCTGAGCAGCAGATCTGCCTAGTGCAAAACCTTGTCTGATTTCCTAGCTGTTCCTTCCATGGGTATTGAATGTATATGACAAATAGAAAGATAATTGTCGTTAAGTGATTACAGCTCTCCAACTCATAGCAATGCACCATTAGGTTTCCAAGGCTGTAAAAAAACCTAACAGAAGATAAATTCTCAACTGGCTCTCACAGAGTCCCTAGTGGATTCAAACTCCTGGAGATGAACAGCCATTGGATTAGCAGTACATATCGTAAACACACATACACATACACATACACATACACATACACATACACATACACATACACATACACACACACTTACTAGCTCTGGTGGCCTGGTGGAAAAAAATCCTACACTGAAGTCCCAAAGGCATAAGGTTTAAATCCACCAGATGTTCTACAAGAGAGAGGACAATCTCCTCCTATGCAATTTACTGCCTCTGAAAACCCACTGGAGAATCAGCAATAAGTCATTTCTGACTTGATGATATATAACAAAGCATGCATACACTACGTTTTTTGGCAATATGTATGAACCTTGATCTTTTGACAGTTCATGTTGCTGTTGTTAAGTGCCATTGAGTCATAGATGACTCATAATGACCCTATGAACAAAAGACCTGAACAATTATACAATTGAAAATTATACAACTTTTGTCATTTCTCCACATTCATAGAGTTTCCGGAGGCAAGCCATTTTGGAAGTGAATGTCACTCCTGCTTGCAAGCTTGTTTTAATCAGGAAGCTCCACCAAACACTGGTGGGAAGCTCCACCAAGCACCATGAGTAACCATTATTGCATTTGACACATGAGTGTTACAGTGTTTAGCATCACAGCAAACACAGGTTGCCTCTATGCAGCAAATGGACAGAACAGTGCTACACCACTTAGAAGAATGTTTGACCAAAAACAATTACAACCAGGCCTGAGGCCTTACAACTTCCAAACTGGATTCCAGCCCCATGTTGCTGACCAAATACATTTTTAAATAGGAAGCCAAATCACATTATCTCACACCCATTAGTGAGTCAACATTCTACCCTAATCCTCACCAGAACCAGCAAACAAGCCTCTGTAGAATCCAGCTGCTGCTGCTGACTTCCCAACTGGATTCCAGCCTCATACTGCAGTAGTTCATAATATATTCAATACTTTTTGCCAAAATCAAGCCTCTGTATGTGTGTATGTGTATATATGCATATAAACATACACATGTGCACAAATGAATAATTGTGCCTGAGTATTATGAGAGATAGAGAAGATATTGAGGTTGTTAAAAAGTATAGCTTGTGAGGAAGCACAGAGAGTGACACAGGCAGTGCAGACAGTGATGGAGGTGGTGCAGAGAGTGACACGGGCAGTGCAGAAAGTGAGTAGGACAGTAGGAATTTGAGTGAGAACTTTTATTAAAATAAATTGTTTGGGAGCCATAGGAGAAGCAAGCCATGGGCCCTGGTGGGAGCCACCAGTGAAGCCACAGCAGGAGCCACTAGCAGAGCTGCTGTGGGACCCACCCACGAGGAGCAAGCAAGACAGTGGGAATAGGATTGTGTTTTTAAAAGCAACCGGACCCAGAGTCCTGCCAGACCTAGAGCCCTGCTGGGCGAGAGCCACTGGGAGAGAGCCAGACAGCTGGAATTTAAGTGAGGACCCTGTAAGAGTGCCCACCCAGACAGCTGGAATCTGAGTGAGGTCCTCACACATGTCTGCCCTGCCCCCATGCCTGTCCCTCACCCATTCCTCTCTGCACCTGTTCCTCTATGTCCAGTCAACTAACTTGTCTTTAATCCTGAGCACCTTGGTCTAAATTAGCTACCTGAGGCTTTTCTCACAGGCCCTGGACTGAACCTTCCCTTGGGTCAGAAGTTCAGAGAGAAACACGGGCAGGGTAGCTGCCTCACCCTTTTCAAAAGCAGTGACTTCAGAGCAATAAGTTATCATCATGTCAGGCATGAGAAACTCTACCACAGCAAGGTCACGTAAGAAGCAGGCTACCTCACAGCCTACAAAAGTGCAAAGCAAGATGTCACCCCCAAAAGGTGACACAGTATCAATGAATTTCCTGAAGTCAGAAAGTCTGAATGGAATTTTCTGACAAATAATTTAAAAGAACAATGATTGAATAATTTCTATAGGTGAAAAACAAACTTGAAGAATTATAGAACATTGCAAGCAAAAATCAGGAGGAGCTTAAAAAAACAATCTAAAACAACATAGATAAAACAAATGAGGCATTAGAGGCTCTGGAAAAACAAGAAAGCAAAATCCAGAATATAAGTTTCAATGTTTCAGATGCTGTCACTATGATAGAGGGACACATAAACAGAGTTCAAGAGAGAAGGAGCACAGAGCCAGTAAAACAGAAAATAGAATTGTCACCACCAATCTTCTAGAGCAAAAAGCAGAATCAAAAAATGTAAAATAAGAAAACCTAAGAATAATTTGGGATACCATCAAGAGAAATAACATTTGAAGCATCAGATTCCCAGAACAGGAAAAAGCAAGTAAAGGCACAGAATAAGTTGTGTAAGAATTACTAGAGGAAAACATCCCAAACATAATGAAGAACGAGAGAATATATATACTCAAAAATCTAAGTGTACACCATATAGAACTCAAAAGAAAAACACCAAGTCACATCATAGTCAAATTTGCCAGAACCAAAGATAAGGAGAGAATTCAGAAAGCAGCGAGGGAGAAACAAAGAGTAACCTATAATGAAGAGCAGATAAGATTAAATGCCAATTTCTCTGTAGAAACCAAGCAAGCAAAAAGACAGTGGAATGACATATATTGAGCACTCAAAGAACACTACAGTCAACCAAGTATCCTGTACACAGCAAAATTGTCCATCAAATATGAAGGAGAGATCAAGATATTCTCAGGAAAACAGAACCTAAGGGAGTTTGTATAAACAAGACCAGTGTTTCAGGAAACACTTAGAGATGTCCTTCTTACAGAGGTACCACAGAAAGCAGGATAGACCAAAGTAACTAACAACAACACCAAAAAGAACTCAACAAAATGATAGCACTAAAACCTTGACTCTCAATAATCACACTGAATATGAATCATTTGAATGCACCACTGAAGAGAAAGGAGTAGCAGATTGGATTTAAAAAAAAAACAACACCAAAATTCATCAATATGCTGTCTACAAGAGACACATCTGAAAAATGAAGATAAACAAAGACTAAAAATAAAAGGGTGGGGGGAAAATATACCAAGCAAATAGCAACCAGAAAAAAAGCAAGAGTAGTGATATTAACTTCTGATAATATAAATTGCAATGCAAAAACCATCACAAAGGACAAGGAAAGTCCTTACATAATGGTTAAAGGGTCAATAGAACAAGAGGACATAACAATAATAAATATCTGTGCACCAAATGAAAGACCTACAAAATATATAAAACAAACATTAACAAAACTGAAAAAGGGAAATAGGCAGCACTATTATAATAGGTGGAGACTTCAATACACCACTCTCAAAACAAGATAGAACTATCAAAAAGAAACTCAACAGAGAAGTGAAGAAATAAACCACTCAATAAACCAACTCAGCTTCACATAGGCTAATGCCCCCCCCCAAAAAAAAAGCACAGTACACCTTCTTCTTCAATATGCATGGAACAGTCTCCAGAATAGATCACATTTTAGGTCACAAGGCAAGCACACTAAACTAAAAAGCATAGAAATAATACGAAACATCTTCTTAGACCACAGTGCTACAAAATCAGAAATTAATAACAAAAAAGATTAAGGAAAAAACCTATACATTTGGAAGCTGAACAATGCTTTGTTTGAACATGAGTGGGTAGTAGAAGAAATAAGAAAATGAAATTAAAAATTTCTTGAAACAAATGACAATGAAAACACCACTTACCAAAACCTCTGGGAAACAGCCAAAGCTGTAATTAGAAGTTAATTTACAGCAATAAGCAAACACACCAAAAGGGGG
>NW_006399829.1:6895097-6913346 GCF_000299155.1 Elephantulus edwardii | reverse complement strand
AACTCAAGAGCCACCATTGTTCTCAACATTGTTCTCAATGGTGAAATATTAAAGGCATTCCCTTTGAGAACAGGAACTAGGCAAGGGTGATCGCTATAACCTCACCTAGTCAATATTGTACTAGAAGGCTTAGCGATAGCAATAAAAGCAGAAAAGGAAGTAAGAGGTATCCAAATTGACAAAGAGGAGGTAAAACTATCTCTTTGTGCAGATGATATGATAGTATACTTAGAAAACCCTCAGGAGTCAGCAAGGAAACTTCTAGAAATAGTTGACCATTCAGCAAATTGACAGGATACAAGAGCAACATACAAAAAATCAATTGGATTTCTCTACAGTGACAATGAGAATACAGAACTGGAGCTAAGAAAAACAATACCCTTGACAATAGCTAACCACAAGATTAAATACTTGGGAGTAAGTCTAACCAGAAGCACAAAGAATCTATTCAAAGTAAATTGCAAAACATTACTACAAGAAACAAAAAGAGACTTGGAGAAATGGAAGAATATACCTTGCTCATAGAAAGGAAGACTAAATATTGTGAAGATGACAAAACTACCAGAGGCCATCTTCATGTTCAATGCAATCCCAATACAAATACTAATTCCATTTTTCAACAAGATGGAAAAGGCAACCACCAATTTCATTTGGAATGGAAAGAGGCCCAGAATAAGCAAAGAACTCCTTAAAAAGAGAAACAAAGTTGGAGGCATCTCACTCCCTGATTTCAAATCCTACTACACTGCCAAGGTGGTCAAGACAGCGGGGTACTGGTACAATGACAGACACCTAGATCAATGAAATAGAATTGAGAAAGCAGAAATCAGTCCACCTACCTATGGTCAACTGATTTTTGACAAGAAAATTAAAACAGTTAAGTGGGGAAATGACAAATGGTGTTGGCAAAATTGGAAAACTATCTGCAGAAGACTCAAGTAAGATCCACATCTTACTCCAAGCACAAAAAACAACTCAAAGTATATCAAGGACCTAAGACGAAAACCAAGGACTATAAACTTCATTAGAGAACAGCTTGGGAGAATTCCACAAGCCCCAATCCACAACATAAACAGTCTTCCAAGCATCCTGCAAAATCTACAACCAGGAGAAGATAAAATAGTTGAATGGGACTTTCTACCAATCAAATCCCTATGCACATCCAAAACTTTTTCCAACAGGGTAAAAAAGGAAGCCACAGACTGAGGAAAAATATTTGGTAATGACATGTCCGGTATCTAGAATTTATAAAATACCCACACATCACAACAAAATAAAGGTAAACAACCCAATTGAAAAATGGGCACAGGATATGAACAGATACTTCACCAAAGAAGACATTCAGATGGCAAACAAACACACGATGTTCAAAATCCCTAGGTCTAAGAGAAATGCAAATCAAAACAACTATGAAATATCATCTCACTCCAGTAAGAATAGCAAAATTTAACAGAACAGCAAACAAGAAATGCTGGCAGGTTGTGGAGAAACTGGAACCATTATTCACTGTTCGTGGGAGTGTAAAATGGTGCAACCACTATGGAAGGAAGTATGGCCTTTTCTCAAAAAGTTGCAAATAGAGATATACCCTAAAGAAACCAGAACTGCCACCCAAGCAGATATATGCACACCCATGTTTATTGCTGCTTTGTTCATAATAGCAAGGAATTGGAAACAACCCATGTGCCCATCAACAAACAAATAGATAGAGAAGTTGTGGTATATTCACACAATGCAATACTATGCTTCATTGAAAAACAAGGAACTCATGAATTATCATACAAAATGGGTAACCTTGGAGTATGTTATGCTGAGTGAAATATCTCAGTCACAAAAAGAAAAATACTGCCACTGTTGTAAAGGGAGACTGACACTGGGGTTGGAGGGAACCTAAGGGAAAAAAAGGGGGATTAATTACATATACTGCAATGAAACAGATAAAGAAAGAGCTGTCTAAAAGGGATATATGATTAGGTATTACTATCGTGACAGGAGTCCAGAATGAAGGCTGCATAGGGGAGTGGACTGAGGGGGAGGGATAGTATAATACTGAAATATTTTTTTTTTACTTTTCAAAGAGAAGAGTGAACTGGAGGGGAGGGGGCAGGGTGGAAAGTGTGCAACAATGGAAATCTAGAATCTCTGTAAATTTTCATTAAAATTAATAAAAAAGGGAGGGAGAGAATTCTTGCTTGACTCCACAATCAATGCTCTTGGCACCAGCAGTCAGAAAATCAAAAGACAAATTGTGTTGGGAAAATCTGCTATTAGAGACCTCTCCAAAGTACTCAGAAGTAACGATGTCAATCTAGAGACTAAAGCATGCCAGATTCCAGGCCATGGTGTTCACAATTACTCGTTATGCATCAGAGAGCTTAAATGACTAAGGATGACAGAAGAATTGATGCCTTTGATTCTTGTGCTGGAGAAGAGTCGTGAATATACCATGGACTGAGAAGAAATGGGTCTGTCTTCGAGATAGTAAAACCAAATTTTTCCTTGGAGGCTAAGATTTTGAACCTCCATCTCACATACCTTAGACACATGGCCAGTAGAAACTGTTCCTTGGAGAAGGACGTCATTCTCAGAAGGGTGGAGGAACAAACAATGCAGGAAAGGAAGACCCCAGATGAGGTTTATTGCTATATAGTAACTTGGAGCAATGGAGGTAGGTGTGTCAAAGTCAGTGAGACTGGCTCAGGATATGGCAGGCTTCAGAGCTGTTGTACATAGGGTCACTATGAGTTGCATGTAATTCAACAGCACATGACAACAAAAACCACCACCTATGTACTACAAGTATAACTATTCCTCTATTGTTCATGGGATTTTCAGAAGTCTGTTTTTAAGAAGTATATCGCCAGTCCTGCTTCCTAGTCTGTCTTAATCTAGCAGCTCTACTAAAGCCTGTCTACCATGAGTAACCCTTGTGGCATTAGACATACCAGTGGCATAGCTTTCAGTATCACAACAGCCCACAAATTATCTCAGTACAGTAAACTGACTGAAATGATGTACCAATTAGAACAATATTCTCCCCAAACACAACAAACTGACAACTTAGTTTGTAACTCTAATAGTGAATCAGTCTTCAAACCATGCTTTAGGACAGAGTTCAGGTCTGTTGTTCATAGAGTCATTATCGGTCCTACTCTACTTGACAACAACATAATTATATACGAACGTCCCTATACCTACATGAAAAAAGATGATAAAGCTTCATTCCATATACTTTTGGCATGTTGCTAGGAGAGGTTATTCCTTGGAGAGGGACATCATGCATGGAAAGGTGGAAAGTTGTTAAAGGAGAGGAAGACCTCAACCAGGTGAGTTGACACAGCAACTGCAACAAAGGGCTGAGGGTGTCAGAGATTGCCAGGATGGCACAAAGTAGGACAGGGTTCAGATCTGTCCATATAGAGTCTCTTTGAGCTGTACTCCACTCAACAGTATCTAACAACAACAACAGTGTACAAACAGGAAGCTCTGGTGGCCTAGTGGTAAGAAACTGCACTGCAGTCCCAAAGGCATGTACCATCTGCTCCATGGTAGAAGACAATTTCCTCCTGTGCAATTGTTGTTGTTGCTGTTGTTTGGTGCCGTCGAGTTGTAGATGACTCATAGCGACCCTATGAATGAACAGCCTGAGCACTGTTCGTACATAGAGTTTCCGGAGGCAAGCCATTTCAGAAGTGGATGCCACTCCTGCTTCCAGGCTTGATTTAGTCGGGAAGCTCCAGCCAGCACTGTCCACCATGGGGACCCATTAACACGACTGACACATCACTGGCACAGTCTTCAGCATCACAGCAACCACAAGTTACCTCTGTACAGCAACTCACAGACCAGTGCTATACCACCTAGAAGAACGGCCTTTAAAAACTTGCCAGAGGATCAGCGATGGGTCAGTTCTGATTCATTGCAAATGTGCAGCTAGGCATATGCTTTGGTGTCCAAATGCAAGCAACTGCTGGGCTGTCCGGATTCCCTCCAGTCATATCTGTAAGTCTTTTGTGACTTGTAGTGAGCAAGTATATTCATTCATGTCCTATTTTCCTTAACTTCCTCCTGACACTATAGAGCAAGCAAGAATAAGAGTGGTATAATGAATTTAACATTCTCATTACTAAATTCCCTTCATACTCTTTTACCATTATTTCTCCATTGAGAAGCTTCTTTCCTTACTCAGAGACACTGTTTCATGTGACTTTCCTGGACCCCTGACACTGCTCTGGGTTAACCCTACTGGTCACCTCACACTATTCCTGGGAGAAAAACCATAGCAGTGCTGGAAATAATGATCAAGATCCTCTGCCATATTCATGGTCTGAACATAGAGACAGAAAAATGGAACATGATGAGAGAGGGGCAGGTATTTCAATGGCAGAGCTCAAAATTCTCTTATTGCCATAGAGTTGGAACCGACTTAATAGCTAATCCTCTAGTGGATTTCAAGAAGCTTTAAATCATACAGGAGGAGATTATCAATTTTTGTCTCACAGGCCTGCTTGTGAACTTGAATCATCAAAGGGGCCAAAGTGACCTTTGGAATAGCAGCACAACTTCCTGTGGAACACAACACCAGAGCTTCCTACAAAGTGCAGAGGGGTATGAAAAAGAGCTCAGGTGGAAGGCAGAGCCTGGGGAAAGCAAATGTTGCCAAGAAGAGAGAGCTTGAAGTTCCAGAGATGTTATTAAGTATTAAGTCACTCATTGCCTTTCCCTTGGGTAACCACTTGAACACACTTTTGGACAGTTTTACTTCCCAAACTCTAGCGTCCAGTTGTGTTTTGTTTTGCAGAAATTCCTTTGGAAAGCCTTGGGAACAACATTAGCATACTGCCAGGATACAGGCTTCGTAAGCTCACAGCTTAAGGAGTTTCTAATGGCACCCAACCAACTAGGAGATCAACGACAGGTGGGAGCTCTTTCTCTTAATTTTCTTCTTTTGGGAGAAGTTGTCTATTTCTAAAAACATCCAACAATATACTCAGAAGCTGTCACTAGAACTTTTAGGAAAGAAGGAAATGAGGCTTCCAAGTTTCAAATATCAACAAGTAATTAAAGAATAGAGTGTCAGTTCAGGCATCAAAATGTTTATTGTGGGGTATTGTTTATTTTTTTTCTGAATTGTGTCTCTCAGACCCTCTAAATGACCTCTGGGAAGTGTTAATAAATAAGTTTCTTAATCTCAGTGAGTCCAGACCGATTTTTTTAAAACTTATTTTATTATATTTTGTGTCTAGACCATCAAATCAGATCTGACTGGTACAAGAGAAGATTGCGCCTCCTTCTCCAGCAAAGCATCTGGTGGATTTGAACCATGTGCCTCTGGGATTGCAGTGCAGCTTCTTGCCACTATGCCACCAGAGCTCCCTAGATTGACTTTTGAAACCAAAAACTTGTTCTGCGTTCATTTTCTCAGCAGCCGAGTGTAGGAGTTGGTAAAGATGGGCTGCAGAGTTAAGAGGCATCAAGTTCTAGAAGTTGCCAGACTAAGTGAGAGGAGGATAATGGAATATGGATCGTAGTGTGGAAAGTTAGGGAGGAAGATGAGAAGTTAGCAAGATGAATAGAGAGCTAAAATAGAGAGCATAGGAGATGAGAGTACAGAGAGTAAAAGACACAGAGAACCTTGTATAAGGGCTGTCAGGCAACAAGCTCTCAAAGAATCATTTCAAGCATCCTCTGGTAGCTAAGAACTAAGAAAAGAACTCTTTGAGGCCTTGATGACAGGAGTCCGGCCTCTTGTGTTCTCATGGTTCTCAAGCTCCAAATGAAATATAAGAGGATTCATGAAAGTACTTTTATTAAAATCATCCTAGTGCAAGAGAGATGGGGAAGGGAGAATATGGGAATATAATCATAGCTTGTGGAGCAAGAGCTCACAGCTTTGAAAAAATTAATCACTTAAAATATCATAAAGTTTCAGCAGCAGAATGACCTGATACTTACCAACTCAAGTTTTTTTTAAAAAGGAGAGACAGAAATCTTCATTGGAATTCTCTAGTATAAGATTAGGAACTTCTACTAGCCTAGCAATAAGAAGCTGTGCTGAGATCCCCAAGGAGCAAGGTTCAGATCCACCAACTGCTCCGCGAGCGGATGTGCAATTTCTTCCCGTGTGATTTACTGCCTCTGAAAACCCACTGAAGTGTCAGCTATGAGTCAGTTCCAATTTGACGGCAAGCAACAAGAAGAAGTCTAGGATGAAAACATTAAAACTTCAGAATGGCCTGAAAGGCCCGCCATAGAACCAAGCCTCTGCTTCTCCGACTTTATCTGACCCTGCTTTTCTTGTCATTTGCTCCACTCTATGCACCTCCTCTGTGGTCCTCAAGGCCTTTAGAAGAACTTACTGTGTTTAGAACCATCCTTTTCAGATAGATAATCTAATGGCTCACTCTTTCACCTGTTTCTATTTTCTCTCTGTGTTCCCTATTGATAAGATCTCCTCTGACCATCCTATTTAAATTGCAAGTTAACCCTTGTCCTCACCAATTATTTCTTTTTTGCTTTTTCCCCCTTCTGCATAGCACTTACCTCCATGATAAAAAATTTACATGTTTATGTAGTGATTTCTCACCATCACTTCCCTTCACCGTGTGACACAGAAGGATGGAGATTACGATGTGCTCTGTTCACGACTATATCCTCAAATACTCCATGTGGTGCCTGGCATATAATAGGTGCTCAATAAATATTTGTTGATTTACTGTCTGGTTCCATTCACAATCCTGTACCTTTTCTGATTTTTAGGGAGTAGCATCTATTTTAGGACACTGTGCAGAAAACCATTTTGATGTTGTCTTAAAAGTCCTTAAAGCTTTCCAAGATCGAGAAAAATTTTTCGTGAATCGATGTAAGGTAAGGAAAATGATACTGATCCCATCAATGAATATTCCTTCTCCATGGTACTCTTAGTCCTTATTCCAAGTCAAAACTGCTCAAACCCAGGCCCTATAAAGTGACCAATTCTGTAAAAATCTACTTCATTTTGCCATCTCTAATGCTAAATCCCTGGGTGGGGCCAAAGACTAATACACTCAGCTGTTAAATGAAAGGTGACGTTTTGAACATACACAAAGCCCCCTTGGAAGAAATGTTCGGTGATCTAATGCCAAAAGATCAGTCATTGAAAACCGTATGGGCCACAGTTCTACTCTGGCACACATGGGGTCACGACGAGTCAAAATGAGACACACAAGAAGGAGCTCTGGTGACCTAGTGGTAAGAAGTTGCACTACAATCCCAGGGGTGGCTGTTCGAATCCACCAGATACTCTGCCGGAGAAGGAGGGACAATCTCCTCCTGTACCACTCAGATCTGATTTGACGGTAAATATACAAAAAATAATAAAATAAAATATAAAAAATACATACAAATGAGCCCCACAGCAACCGAGTTTTTGTTTAATACTGATGTGGAAGATCACAGTAAGGTCTAGATATGTCCTCTTTGATTCCTATATCAGCTTCTGATTTCCTAGGGGAGAGGAAATTTATTAAAAGTTAATGTTCGTTTTCTCATAACCACCTCTCTTAACACCTACTAGGTTCCTGACAGAGATGTGGGTCTTAAATTTGAACAAACCACCTTGCACAAGTTTGAACTGATTTTAAGCCCTGTAGCTTAGTGAGGAAATGTGCTGTCAACCGAAGGGAACTTGGTTTAAATCCACCAGGTGTTCCAGGGCTTGTGGAGAGGGGCAGGGAGGGAAAGGATCGGCATTCTCCTCTAGTGTGATTTACTACCTCCGAAAAAAGCCAGCTGTAGGGTCACCTAAGTGTCAGTTTCCATTTAACCGTACATAGCAACAACAACAAGTGTTCTGTAGAATTAGAAGGAAGTAGGTTAAAAAGTTATGAGGAGAAGTGTGACGTCAGGATTGGTGGAAGATCTAATAACAATCTGCGTTATGCAGATGACACAACCCTGCTTGCTGAAATTGAGGAGGACCTCATGCACTTGCTGCAGAGGGTCAAGGACTGCAGCCTTCAGTATGGACTGAGGCTCAATGTCAAGAAGACAAAGATTCTCACCACTGGTCCAATTGGTAGCATCAGAATGGATGGTGAAGAGATTGAGACTGTTCACAGCTTCCATTTGCTCAGCTCCACTGTCAACACTCTTGGCACCAGCAGCCAGGAAATCAAAAAACGTATCGCGATGGGAAAGTCTGCTGTTAGAGACCTCTCCAAAGTACTGAAGAGCAACGGTGTCTCTTTGGAGACTAAGGTGTGCCTGATACAGGCCATGGTCTTTGCAATCACTTGTCATGCGTCAGAGAGTTGGACAATGACTAGCGAGGATAGAAGGAGAATTGATGCCTTTAAGCTATGGTGCTGGAGAAGAGTATTGAATGTACCCTGGACTACCAAGAAAACAAACAGATTCATCCTGGAGAGGGTTAAACCAAGCAACTCCTTGGAGGCAAGGATTCTGGAGCTTCGTCTGACATACTTTGGACATGTTGTAAGGAGAGACAGGTCCTTGGAGAGGGACATCATGCTTGGTAGGGTGAAGGGACAGCGCAGGAGGGAAAGACTCTCTATAAGGTGGATTGATTCAGTAACTGGGGTAATCGGAATGGGTGTGTCAGAGGCAATGCGATTGGCACAGGATAGAGCAGGGTTGTACCTAGGGTCGCTATGAGTCACAAATGACTTGACAGCACATAACAAGAACAACAAGATTAAAAAGACATGAGGTATTTGCTGCGGAAGGTCACAGACTATAGTCTTCAATATGAGTTGAAGCTCAATATTAAGAAAACAAAGATTCTCACCACTGGGCCAATTCAGCAGCTTCATGATGAAGAAGAAAGGGAGGTCGTTGATAACTTCAGCTTACCTGGTCCCACAATCAACGCTCTTGGCACCAGCAGTCAGGAAATCAAAAGATGAATTGCACAGGGTAAGTCTGCTATCAGGAACCTCTCTAGAGTACTAACGAGCAATGATGTCAGTCTGGAGACTAAGGTGCACCTGATTCAGGCCATGGTCTTCACAATTACTTGCTACACATCAGAGAGCCAGACAATAACTAAGAATGATAGAAAAGGATCAATACCTTTGAGTTGTGGTGCTGGAGAAGAGTGTTGAACATACTGTGGACTACCAGGAGAACAAACAGATCTGCCCTGGTAAGGGTGAAACCAGGCTTCTCCCTGCAAGCAAGGATTCTGAAGCTCCATTTCATATACTTTAGGAATATGGCCAGGAGAAATCAGTCCTTGGAGAGGGGCATCGTGCTTAAAAGGGTGGTAGACAGCACAGGCGAGAAAGACTCGAGATGAGATGAATTGACTCAATGACTGGAAAAATTAGTCTGTCAGAGACGATGGGACTAGCTCAGGATAGGGCAGGTTTCAGAGCTAATGTACATGGGGTCACTATGAGTTGATAGCTCAAAACAACAAGGGTAAAAAGAAAGGGAACTACATTGGTCACAATTTCTCTTCCTCTCTTTCTGGTTTCCAGGGTCTTTTCTCTGGTAAAAAGAACCTGTCCAAGACAGACATCATGATCATCTACGGAGCTATGGCCCTTCATGCGCCCAAAGAGCAACTTCTTACCAGGGTAGACCAAGACATGGTGTCTCAAGTCATGCTTCTTTACAACCAGTGCTGTCAGGTAATGGCCACCACAGGCTGCCTTGACTTACAGACTGGAGCTCTCGGACTTCCGAGGAGCTCAGCTCTGGGAAATCCTCAGGGTCACAGAATTACATACAGATCAAAGGACACAGTCCAATGGAAACATAGGATCTGGCATATAGGGGGATGGGAAAATGAGATGGGAGTAGAAAAGGTATTATAAAAGGGAAGACCACAGGCAATTCATTTCTTTATGTATGTCCTACAAGTTCCAGTCCTGGGGGCTCTTGTGCTGTGGCCTGTAATGAATTGTTTTGCTAGATCAAAGGTTACACTTCTCTGGCAGCTTGAAACCACTTGTGACTCTGCTGGAGGGGAATAAAAACAAACAAACTGGGAATGTCTCATAGATTGATTTACAGCCTTGGAAAACAACTCAATGACTCCGTTCCAACTCAATGGCAATGAGAGATAGAAGGAAGTCCTATCTATGATGTCTTCCCAGATAGATCAAGTGCTTTCTGGATCTCCCTTTTGCTGGAATTTAAAGCAATTTTTCTTGTCCCAAGAGCTCAGATTTGTTGTGCTACCAAATCCACCAGCTGCTCTGTGAGGAAAAGACGGGCACTCTCCTCCTGCGTGATTTACAGGCTCTGAAAACCTCCTGGAGGGTCAGCTATGAGTTGGGTCCAATTTGGTGGCAGATCGCAACAACAATTCTTGCACCCCCTTTGGCAAAGTAGGTAACATAGATTATTGATGAGTCAGTTGTGACTCATAATAATTCTCTGTGACAGCAGAACTGTGCTCCACTGAGAGTCTAAGTGTTGGATTTTCAGAAATATTTATCCAGACCTTTCCACCAAAAGTACGTATGAGTGGATTGTAATGACTGGCCTTTAAATTAGCATTGAAGTGCTTAACTAATCCCATCAGCTGGTTCATTACTTCCTTATAATCATACTTGGCTTCTAACCAAAACATTGGTGGTTCACACCTGCCCAGAGGTGCCTTAGATGAAAAGCTTGGACATATATTACTAAAAAAGATCAATAATTGACGAAATATTCTGTAACATGGGCAAACTAGAACACATTACGCTGAATCACATAAATCAGACAATTATGGTATTAGATGGCTAATATAAGAAGCTGAACAACAGTTTCTCGGATGAGTTTGTCTTAGATAGGCTCTTTATTCCCCAGAGAAAAGACCCTGAAAACCAGGAAGAAGGGCATGCAAACTCAATTAATTCCATATTTATTCCAGTCATCCTGACCCTTCCTGACATTCCTGAAATATATCAAGACTGTGTCGATGCTAGAGTCACCTAACTAAGTCAGAATTCTGATCATTTCCGTCTCCATCAGCATTTTCTTCCTACCTTTAATCAACAGCCTTTTACATATTATCGATTCAGACATTTGCTGAATTGAATTTCGGTTAGCTACATAAGAACCCAACAGGGGTCAAATTTAAAAATAAAGCTTTTCCAGGAACACTGTAGGTGGGTATTTGTTAGAGATCTTTACACGACTCTCATCCACAGCCACCTTGGGGAGCTTTGTTGATTAGACACCCTCTGCTTCTCCCATTACATTGCCAACATCATGATGTTACACCTTACAATCCCGTCTCTCTTCCTCGGGGCTTCATGTTTGAGATATGGATGCCCTTGACACTCATTCATGTGTCAACGTAATAAGAAAGAAATCTCGGAGCATTGCAATGTCATAGATAGAAGTATATGCTGATGGGCAATAAAAGACAATGATGCTCACACCTTACCTGCACCAGAATCACTTGGAAAGCATGCTAAAAACAGAAAACTGCATGAACTGCAATCTTCAGGTATAGACTCTATTTTTTTTAATATGGTCTTTAGGAAATAACATGTGCATCCAGAATTTGATAATCAATAAAAAGAATCAAAAGTAATATAAGGTTTAAACTAACTTTTAAAGGTTAAACTAATTTTCAGTCAACCATTGAGAATATTGAAGAATAAAAGAAGGGAGGTAAAGATGACTTCTTCAGAGTATGAAGAACAGCATATATTCATATAGCATATGAATTCCTAAATCTCACTCTACTATGGAAAAACTCATATTAGAAACCAAAGGAGTTACGGGGAGAATGGATGAAAGACCGAACTCTAAAAATTGTTTTCTAAATGTCGTGTTAAAAAAATTGGGAACCTAATGAAAGTTGAAAACCAAGTGGCATGGTTTCCCACATGATAAATAGTTGTAGTTGCTGTTTTTATGTGCTATCAAGTTGCCTGTGACTCTTCGTGACAATTGAGCACAATAGGTCTTAACCTTGCCCTATCCTGAGCCAGACACATTGACTTTGACACACCTACCCCTAGCTTTTTATCCTAGTTTCTGTGTCAATCCATCTCATCCAAGGTCTTCCTCTCCTGAGCTATTCCTCCACTTTTCAAAGCATTATGTCCTTCTCCAATGACTGGTCTTTCCTGGCAATATGTCCAAGGTATGTGAGACAGAATTTTAAAATCCTTGCCTCCGAGGAGAAACTTGGTTTCATCCTCTCTGTGATAGACTTGTTTGTTCTCTTAGTGGTCTGTGGTATGTTCAATACTATTCTCCTGCACCACAACACAAAGGCATTGGTTCTTCTGTCATCCTTAGTCATTGTCCAACTCTCTGACACATAGCAAGTAATTGCAAAGACTATGAATCGGGCACATCTTAGTCTCTCTGCACTCACATCATTACTCTTTAGCACTTTGGAGAGGTCCCTGACAGACAACTTTCCCAAAGCAAATAATTTTTTTTATTTCTGGACTTCTTTTTTTAATTAAATTTTATTCCTTTTAATGAACATTTACAGAGATTTTGGGTTTCCATTCATTCATTGTTGCACTATTTTCTTTACCTCCTCCCCAGTTCGGTCCCCTCCCCCCCCCCGAAAGTCTGTTTTAATTGTCCAATTGCGATTTCCTGACTTCTGGGGCCAAGAGTGCTGATTGTAAAACCAAGCAAGCTGAAATTGTTAACAACCACAATCTGTTCTCCATCTATTATGACGCTGCCATTTGGCCTACTGGTGAGAATTTTTGTCTTCTTGATGTTGAGCTTCAATCCATATTGAAAGACTTCAGTCCTTAACCTTCTGCAGCAAATGCTTCAGGTCCTCAATTTTGGCAAGCAAGATTGTGTTATCTGCATAATGCAGGTTGTTGATGAGTCTTCCTCCAATCCTGGTGCCACATTTTTCCTCATAAAACCCACCCTCTTGAATGTTCTGTTCCTCATACAGTTTTAAAAGATATGGAGACAAGATTGATCCCTGATCCACTCCTTTCCTTATTTTGAACTATGCAGTCATTCCTTGCTCTATTCTGATGACTGCATCCTGGTCCAAGCATAGTTGTCACAAGAGCACAATCAGATGTTCTTGGATTCCCATTATTTACAAGGTTAGTCATAATTTGTGGTGATCCACATAGTCAAACGCTTTGTGTAGTCAATGAAACAGTCCTCTGGTACTCGTTGCTTTCTGGCAATATCCATCTGACATTGGCAATAATGTCTCTAATTCTGAGGCCTCTTCTAAACATAACTGTCAATGTACTTTTCCAGTCATTTTTGGATATTCTTCAGCAGGCTTTTGCTTGTGTGTGATATGTGTGATATTGTTTGATTATTTCCACACTCTGCCAGGTTGTTTAACTAGATTAACTAGAGTGCCAAGAAGGCAAAGCAAAGGGAAGATAGGAGGAAGAGGCTGAGCAGAAGATTTCAAAGGGCAGAGCCAGAAGACAAAACAAAGTATGACATGAAATCTGCAAAGAGCTGGAGTTGGAAAATTTTAAGGGCTGAACTCACTTGTCATTTCATGAGCTGTAGGAACTAAAGAACAACTTCAAGCACTAAGTTGCAACACTTAAGGATGCTTTGGGCAGAATATTGAATGATTCAGGACACATTAAAAGAAGATGGAAAGAGTACACAGAGTTACTATACCAAAAGAATTGGCTAACACAGAATAATTACATGAAGCATTAAGAAACAATGGTGATGAAGGAGGAAGTTCAAACTGTTCTAAAGGATTTGGCAAAAAACAAAGCCCCAGGAATTGACGGAATATCAATTGACATATCTCAACAAACAGATGCTCCCCTGGACATGCTGATCAAATTGTGCCAAAAAGAAGATAAAGAGTTAGGAAGTACATGAATTCTACCTTTACAAATGAGATGAAGGAGACTTATCTGAAGTCTAATAAATAGTCATAATGCTGCATATGGGTCTATAAGTTTCATAATACACATCATACTGAAATCGTTATTGTTGTTGATTGCCTTCAAGTCAAGAACAACTCATAGCAACCCTATGAATAAAAGACCTGAAGCCCCTCTACAACTATCGACATTTATCAAAGTTCATAGAGTTTCCCAAGGCGTGTTATTTGAGAAGTGGATGCCACTCCTGCTTCCAATAGTTGATAGATATTTAAGGAGTATGTGTAGACATTTTGGGTACTGGTAGTTCCCAATTTGGCCTTTTGGAGGAAGTGTAACCAGGGTGGTCATTAGAGGTGACGATGCTGAAATTTCTTCTCACAGTCTCTGGGAATGTTGTTAAGTATGCAGAAAAAGACATCATGTTGGAAAAGGTAGAGAGGGTCAGCAAAATAGAAGAGGGCCCTCAACAAGATGGACTGACACAGTGGGTGCAACAATGGACTAGAGCATAGTGCAGATCACAAGGATGACACACAATAGAGCAAGATTCCTCACAGGGAAGTCAGCATTGTTCTTGAGGCTCCCATTCATTGGCACCTGAAAACAATGGCATCCAACTTATAATGAGGTTCTGTTCTGACAACTCCATTGTCAGTCATTTCATCCATAAATCAGTACTTGTTTGAGGTATTTTTTTCCTCGTCATTATTATCTTTTATTATTAGTATCTTTAGAAATCTGATCTTTATTTATTTCTGTCATCATGGTGGTGTACCTTTGAGTCAGAATCAACCATAGTTGACCCTCCAGAGAGTTTTCAGAGGCAATAAATCACAGAGGAGTAGATTGCTCCTCTTTCTTCAGTTGAGAAGCTCATGGATTTGAACCATGTGCCTTTGGGACAACAGTGCAGTTTCTTACCACTAGGCCACCAGAGCTTCCTTTATTTAACTTTGAGAATTAGAAATATTACATATAAACATCAGCATTGTGTATAGTTGTTGTTGTTGTTGTTATGTACCATAGAGTTGGAACCAACCCATAGGTGACCCTCCAGCAGGCTTTCAGAGGCAATTAATCAGACAAGAGGAGATTGACCATCCTTCTCCCACAGAGCAGCTGGCCTCGAACAATGTGCCTTCAGGATGACAGTGCAGCTTCCTGCCACTAAGCCACCAGAGCTCCCTAATACATAGCTCATTGACGCTGATGGCCTAAAGGTAAGAAGCTGCACTACAATCCCAAAGACACACAGTTTAAATCCACCAGTTTCTCTGCGGGAGAAGGATGAGCTGTCCTCCTGAGTGATTACAGCCTCTGAATATCTGCAGGAGGGTCAGCTATGGGTCAGTTCTGACTTGATGGTACACATCACCAACTCACTGACTGTTTATCTTTGATTTTTCAGGTTCTGGGCATGTCTGTGATGAATAAGGTATGAACAAGGATACAGAAGATGATAGAAATAGTTGATATAGATTGTAGTGTGTGTGTGTGTGTGTGTGTGTGTGTGTGTGTGTGTCTAGTACTTACGTAAGTCATGTTTCATTGAAGTGCAGTAAACATAGCATTTCCTCTCATTTGACTCCAGGGCAAAAGATCCTACTATTTACTAATTAATTCCACTCTGAAACTGAGATTTCTGAGCCTAGTCTGAGGTAAACCAAGGTATTCTATTCCAGTTTCAAGTGTTTTGAAACTTAAACTAGTGTTTTGAAAGTTAAACCAGTGTTTTTTCAACTCTGAATTATGACACACTAGTTAGATAAAAATGTGTTAGACTTAAAAGATAACTGGGAAAGTCTACAGTCAGGGATCTCTCTAAAGTATTGGGGAGCAATGATGCTAATTGAGGAGCAATGATGCTAGTTTGAGGGCTAAGGAACACTTGATTCAGGCCATGTTCTTTTCAATCACTTGCCATACTGCTGAGAGCTAGACAGTAAGTTACAATGATAGAAGAAGAATTGATGTCTTTGAACTGTAGTGTTGGTGAAGAGTAGGGAACATATCTCATGGACTGCTAAAAGAACAGATAAGTCTTAGAGAAGGTGCGGCCAGAGTGCTCCTTGGAGGCAAAGATGGCAAAACTTGTCTCACATACTTCAAGCATGCTGCTAGGAGAGGCTATTTCTGGGTGACGGACATCATGCCTTGGAACATGGAGGGATGGTGAAAGAAAAAGACCCTCAACAAGATGAGTTAACACAGTGACTGCAGCTACAGACACAAGTATGTCAGAGATTGTGAGGATTTCACAGGACAGAATTGGATTCGTCTGTTTGTTGTACTGTGAGTCAACTCAAGGGCACCTAACAACAACAATAGATAGCCTGAACGTTCTCAGGAAGTAGAAGAGTACATAAAAATATAGCCTTGGCAACTATTTAAAAAATTTGTTTCTGGAATATATTATATAATTTATGCATATAAGTACCAGGTAGACCAGTAAACTATTTCATGTAGGTTATTTGCTAAAGAAACCTAAGCAAGTTATCAATAGGTGATAAAGGGAGATAATGACCTTTGTTTTATAACTTCCTTGTAACTTCAATAAGGAACTCTGGTAGTATAATAAATTATGTTAGAACTGTTAACCAAATGGTCAAAGGTTCAAATTCACAAAATATTCCATGGGAGAAAAATGGACCCTCCAGTAAAGATTTAAAGCCTCAGAAACCCGATAGAGGGTCACGCTGAGTCAAAATTGAATTAAAATCAGTGGATTTCGTTTCTTGATTTTGCAACCTCAATGCTAGGCCAGAGGTAGAGATGCTAAAGGGATCTAAGAGTTTCGCTCCTGTCTGGACACTTATTTCAACCCCAGGTTGAATGGTGGGAGATCTAGTGTGATACCTAAGACCTTGGCTTGCACCAGGATCCTTTTGCCTTAGGACATGGATCTGCAGATGAGTTTCACAAGAAGCATCACAGAGATCAGCATTGCTATTCAAGAGGCCCAGGAGCAAGGTTTCAGATTTTCCCACAAGGAATTGCTGCTCGGTTACATGCTGGTGAGTGTGCCAACAAAGCATTGGGAGGGTCCTGGAGAGTTCCATTATGAATAGTTCAGGGTTTTCATAAAAATGGTTACAATCTTTTTTTAAACTTTTTTATTATTATTCAAATTTGCAGAGTCTTTGGATTTCCATTCATTCATTGTTGCACTTTTCTCCCTGCCCACCCTTCCTGCCTAGTTCGCTCTTCTCTTATATAGTCCCTCCCCCCAAGACCACTCAACTATGTAGCCTTCGTTCTGGGCTCCTGTCATGACAATAATACCTAATCATATATCCCTTTTAAACAGTTCTTTCCCTCATCTGTGTGTGTGTGTGTGTGTGTGTGTGTGTGTGTGTTTTTAAAAAAAAAAAAGTTTAAAATCTATCAGTCCCAACCAACGCAGTTCTGTGTCATATTTTAACCAAAGGCACCCAAGGGTTCAATGAGGCAGCAGAAGCGTTTGGGATAGCTGAAGGCGTCCCATCCTTTCTGAATCATCAATCTCCTCGTTTCTGTTGTAGGACTTCATTAGAGATGAACCCCTGGATTCGTTAGCTACTCCTGTTCGATGGAAAGCCTTAATTGCCATCAGATACCTAAGGTAGAGAGTGTCTTTTTATTCTCCTTGAAAATGTATTTCCCAATTGCTAACTCCTGTCCCGCTCACTTGTTTATCTATCAGTCCACATCCCAATGCACCTACCTCAAAATGGCCATGGTTCATCAATGCGCTTAAGATGGAGGTGTTTTTGCCTTTCTAAAGAGCTATGAGTTGGGTGAGAAACTGATCTTTTGGGACTAAAGAGCAGCTCAGAGAGATCAGATTACTGATATATGAAAACTGAAATTCTGTGGAAATAAGGGATATTTTTCTTCCTCAATCATAACTTGTGGGCAAATTTTAATGATTCAATTCAAAATTTTTGCCAACTCTAATCCCATTCTAATAGGATAGCAGCAACAAATTGAAGAAGAAAATACTGTGAAAGCACACTTTTAAAAGAATATTCTTCTTCCAGAAGAAATATGAAAGCGCATACACTTAAAAAGATATAGAGGAAAAAGAGAGAAATAAGAGTTCATTGACAAAATTTGGAAAATACAGAAAATGTCTAAAAATTATGGAAATAAACTACAAAAATCCCCCTATTGTGGGATTTGGTAAATATTTGTGTTGTTGGGTTTTTTTTTTTCCTACCCATCCACTTTTTATCACAGAGTTGAAATCCTATTATGTATATGATTTTCTTCATCCTGTTTTTTTTTCTCATTTCACCACATTATTACCAATTCTTCCAGATAATTTTTTTCTAACTTCCTAAAAGCTCATTGGTTGCAACAATGGACTTCAAGATGAGGCAAACAGGAGAAAGTTTTAACTTAGCAACACTTGGAAAATGTATCCAGAAGGCCCTGGCCAATTCTATTACTGAGTGCA